>NC_057812.1:184216537-184355966 GCF_018294505.1 Triticum aestivum
TAAGATAGATAGTGAGGTACCTGTTCGGCGAGCCCACCTCCCCGCTGCGGCTGGTTCTTCCTTAACTCTGGCGAGCTCCCCCACCCCCTGAAAATCGACTGGCCCAAAAGTCGATTCAGTCGACTGAAGTGTAGCTAACTCGGAGCAGCATCGCAAGCAAGAGCAAGAGTGAGAGCAGCATCACGATCAAGAGCAAGATCAAGAGTAGACAAGGCAGGGGACCGAGAGCAAGAGCAAAGCAGCAGCGCGAGAGAGAGCTAAAGCAACAGCAGCTCCTACTGATGTGGACGTTGCCGCCAATGGAGCGACGCCATGGAGGAAGTGGCTGGCGATGTTGCCATGGATGGAGCCGCGCCGTGTCGGCTCGAGACCGAGCGCCGGCAGCACTGTCAGGACCCCGATTCCAAGTCACATCGATCTAGCCGGTAACACCTCATATCACATTGCGGCCTCACGCACGGTATCCCACGGGTGTCGCCTTACCATGGCCCGGGACCGTTTGCACCTTTTGGCTCACGTATATGATAGTGTCGCTAGCATCCATATGACAGAGAACTCGGGCCGACATGGCTAGTCGTGAACCCAAAGTGGCACAGACCTATGGAGACAGGCATACATGAATCACATCGAACATGTCGGTCATCAGCGAGTGAATCCGGGCTATAGCGCTGGGCTAACAGGACTCCGGGGAACCCGGGCTGTAGCAGGCTAGGCAAGACTTCGGATGTCACCGCGTGACATTTCCCCGAAGGGACAGACATGGGGACGAAGTGAAACACATGCCGGCCAGTCAAGTGTCCTGAGCAGTAGTGCTGGGCTAGCAGGACTCCGGTGAACTGGGCTATAGCAGACTACTATGGCTCGAGGAACACTAGACTACATTTCCCCATAAGAAAGGCTGCCAAGGATAAACAACTAGATTGTCGGATCCCACTCATACCAAACATTTCAATCATACACACAATATGCCAGATATGAGTACATACAACATGGCATCACAACAAAACTCTACAACTCAAGTACTTTATTTAAAAAGGCTCCGAGGAGCCATACATAACATATTCATACAGGTAGGGGTCACACGACCTGACACTCAAGTCATACAATCATACAAGCACATACGGAAGCAACTAGTCTAAGTACAAACACTAGAAAGAAAGAAGGCTTCTCGAAGCCTGTCTATCTACATAGGACCCTCCATGGCCAGGATCACCACCTGGGTGGCTAGTCACTCGTCGACATCAAGGTCTACGTAGAACCCATCGGAGGGGGCGGTGTTGTCGTCTAAAAACAGTAATTAAGCAAACATGAGTACAAAGGTACTCAGCAAGTCTTACATCAGAACCTACTATACATGCTCATTCTCAAGAAGGTGGTGGAGTTATTGCAGCAAGCTAGCTTTGACTCTTGGCTAAGCTATCCTACGAGACTCCACTAGTAAAATAGTTTTCGCACACGAGTCCACTAATCACCAACATAATACTCCACCAGGGATCCTCCCTCGTCATCCTACGAGGGCCATCCTTGGTACTCACACTTATCTTGAGTCTTTTAGTAGTAACCATTAACTTGTCTATGAACTGTACAGGCAACCAAGTAGTCCTTTACTGCGGACGCGGCTATTTGAATAGATGATGTTAACCCTGCAGGGGTGTACTTCTTCATACACGCTTTCACCACTTACCGCCGTTTACACGACATGTACTCGGCAACCTTCAAGCAGAAGCCCAACGAGGGTGTCGGCCATGGCCTACCTAAACACTCAAGTCTCTAGTCCAGGTTTATTGTCTATCCAGGTTCCATCCGCTGGGAGTCCGGCTGAGGTTTCCACATATGGCCCCGAACAATGTGAACAGGGTCCCGAGACGCCAAACGGGCGCCCGGCATACCCGACCATGGTGTATCTACCACAACATAGCCCACCCCTAGGGTCAGTGCTACGCACGGCCGCCAACACATGACCTATAAACACCAGAAACTATTTGCTACTCCTGGACAGTGTACTAGGGTGATTAAGAAGCCGAGAGGGACAATTAAGGATCCCAATGCATGGTATTAGCTGATTCTTAAAATCACACATACAGATCTCAGTTCTTAGGGACAGCCTCAATGAAACAACCCACCATGTACTCCTACATGGCCTCTCATCGATACCTTTACCAAAACATGTTCAACACATCCCTCACATTACCGACATAATCATTTCACTCTAGCCCATCACCCAGATGTACCAGACCTGACACAACTCTAAGCATAGCAGGCATAGCAAGGTAGAAATCACATACATGGTCAATTAACTCCTACACATGCTAGTGGGTTTCATCTAGTTACTGTGGCAATGACAGGTCATGCAGAGGATAAGGGTTCAACTACCATAGCACACAGCAGTTTGAATCGCGTTGTATTAATGCAGTAAACAAGAGTAGAAGCGAGAACATGGGTTTGTATCAGAATGATCAATGGGTTGCTTGCCTGATGTAGTGGTAGTA
This sequence comes from Triticum aestivum, assembly GCF_018294505.1. Taxonomy (NCBI): domain Eukaryota; kingdom Viridiplantae; phylum Streptophyta; class Magnoliopsida; order Poales; family Poaceae; genus Triticum; species Triticum aestivum. Next base: position 184,219,027 of record NC_057812.1, read on the forward strand.
GGGTACTGCCCTTCAGACGGATACTCGGGGTTATCCTCGGAGGCAAAACCTACCACGAAAGACACACCAAACATAATCAACACATGACAATATGCAACAATATGATGCATGCTATGACATGGCAAAATGAATGTGTCTTGGCCTAATGCAAGCTAAAGCAGAAAGGAATGAACCCATTTGAATCAAAGATTCAAATGTTAGTTCATTTAACATAGCCTTATTAGTGCATTATCTTATTTTGCTTAAACAGCACGGTTATCTTGTTTTGCCATGCATGAAACCATTACAGATGGATAGATTGAATTTTTCTGATCATTTTTCATATATAAATTGTTTGATTTGGAGCTATGGTTGATTTTCTATGATTTTTAGAAGTTTTGGCTATTTTCTAGAATTTCCTATATAAGAATAATTCCAGTAATTGAATTAATGCGTCATCATGACATAGGTGTGACGTTAGCGGGTCAACTGGGTCGGCCAGGTCAAACCTGACTGGTGGGCCCTGTCTGTCAGTGGCTCAGCTAACTAACAGAATTAAGTTAATACTAATTAACTGTCAGTGGGGCCTGGGCCCACATGTTAGTGACCTAACTAACTAAAATGAGTTAACACTAATCCTAAACTAATTAACAGGTCGGCCCCACCTGTCATAGGCTCAGGGGGGAGGTTAACTTGGGCCCACGCGTCAGTCCACGGTCAAAAAGTGGTCAACTCGCCGGCGGCTTGACGCCAGCGACGACAGACGCGGCGAAGGGGCTCGGGTTTTGCACTCTGGCGACCAAAAGGACGGCGGAGACCATCTACATGATGCGGGGAGTGAGCCGCATAGAGTGGTGGCAGTGGGTGGAGCTGGGGTGGACGGAAACATCGCCGACGACGAGTTTGGCGGCGGCCGGAGCTCGGGTGAGGTCGAACTAGTCGCTAGGGGGCACAGAGAGGCGCGTGGTTTGGTGCGTTGAGCTCCTGGGGGTGCGGTAGGGCTAGTGGACAGGGTGGCATGGCCATTGGGTGGCCAGAGCCTTGTCGGCGACGATCTCCGCGGCGGCGCATGCGGGTGAGCTACGTGCAGTCGCTACGGGGCTCGAGAGAGGGAACGAAGAGGTGGGGAGGTGGCTGAGCTCACGGGGTCACATCGAGGCAGTTGGCGAGGTCGGGGACGAGCTGATGCGGCGGGGACGGCGAAGGGGATCTCCGGTGGCCGGAGTTGAAGACGAGCTCGGTGCAGCATCTCCAGGGCGAGCGAGCGCTCGGGGATGGGTCGAGGTGAAGCAGTGGACGACGGCAGAACCTTTTGGCACGGCGAGGCAACGAGTGGACGGCGGTGGCTGCGGGTTTCACGACGGCGCGGGCGCGACTGCGTCGTCCATGGCGTCGAGGGAGCGAGGGAGAGAGGCAGGGGGAATGGGCGTGTCCAGGGGCTCAGGGCGTCGACGTGGAGGTCGTCCAGACGTCTAGGGCGCGAGCGGCAAGCAGGTGGCGCCGTGGCGAGCTCAGGCACGCCGACATCACCTCCCTTCCTGCCTGGCGGGGAAGAAGCAGCTGGCTGGCGCGGGCCAGCATAGTGCTGGGCCGCCAGGTGGGCCGGCTGGTGGGCTGCGCCAGGTAAGTTCCTCTCTCTCTCTCTCTCTCTCTCTCTCTCTCTCTTTTCTGTTTTTTTATTTATTCTATTATTTCTGTAACTTCAGGGCTTTATTAAAAATGCCAGGGCATTTTCATAAATCATAAAATTAGTCATGGCTACTGCTTAGAATATATCCAACAGCAAACATTTTAGTTTATGATTATTTGAGCATTTAAAATATTTTATAGAATTTAAATGCCCAAATGCAAATACTATAGGAATTAATCCAATGACCTTAAGATGTCCTAGAAAAATGTGCACCATTTTTGTCAAAGGTTTTAACCCAAAACAAAAAGGGTGGGCTTTTTAGAAGGGCATTTCAGGTTCATTGAGAAAGTTTTTAGTAAACCCTAGTTGTTCCAGGGGGTGCTGGGGGTTCTGTCATCCCCATTTCAGTTTTCTGGGAATTTAAACATGATGCAAATGTTCAACCAATCCTAATGCATGACTAACACAGGGATGTGACAACTCACCCCCACTCAAAACAATCTTGTCCCGAGATTTAGGATCCTCCGGGAAGAAGGTGGGGTAATCGAGTCGAAGACGATCCTCCCTTCCCCAAGTGGCTTCTTTCTCGGAATGGTGTTACCATTGAACCTTGAGAAACTTGATATTATGGCGTCGAGTGGTACGCTCGGCTTGATCAAGGATACGAACGGGATATTCCCGATATGAGAGGTTATCTTGTAGATCAAGCGTTTCGTGGTCCACTCCACGGATAGGATCCGCAAAGCAACGCCTGAGTTGAGAAACGTGGAAGACATCATGAACTCTGGAAAGATGCGGAGGTAGTTCCAATTGGTAGGCAACTTCTCCTTGTTTGGCAAGAATGCGAAAAGGTCCAATGTAACGAGGAGCCAATTTGCCTTTGATACCGAAACGATGGGTTCCCTTCAACGGAGTAACCCGAAGGTAAGCCTTCTCGCCGACTTCATAAGTCATGAGCTTACGTTTACGATCATATTGGCTCTTTTGACGAGATTGGGCTATTTTCAATTTCTCACGAATAACGCGAACCTGCTCTTCTGCTTCCTGAATCATATCTGGGCCAAAGAATTGTCTTTCCCCGGTTTCTGACTAGTTAAGAGCCATTCGACATTTTCGTCCATAGAGAACTTCGAAAGGAGCTTTGCCCAAGCTAGCTTGATAACTATTGTTATAAGCAAACTCTGCGAATGGAAGGCATTTCTCCCAACCCATTCTGAATGAGATGACAGAAGCTCGGAGCATATCTTCCAGAATTTGATTGACTCTCTCTCCTTGACCACTTGATTGAGGATGGAAAGCGGTGCTAAAAGAGAGACGAGTTCCCATAGCATTTTGGAAACTTTCCCAAAATCGAGAGGTGAAGAGACTCCCACGGTCTGAGTTAATTTCCAATGGGACACCATGAAGAGACACTATTTGGGAGATGTATAAATCAGCTAGCTGGCTAGCGGTGATACTCTCACGAACAGGTAGGAAATGGGCTACTTTGGAAAGACGGTCGATCACGACGAAGATGGCATTATTCCCTCTCTTGGTCCTGGGAAACCCAGTAATGAAATCCATACTGATTTTATCCCATTTCCACTCATGAATAGCCAAAGGTTGAAGGGTGCCAGCAGGCCGTTGATGCTCTGCTTTAACATGATGACAGACGTCGCAGTTAGCAATGTATTGAGAGATTTCTCTCTTCATCCCAGTCCACCAAAACCTCGGGCATAGGTCTTGATACATTTTAGTACTACCGGGATGAATGGTGAGAGGGGATTCATGAGCTTACTTAAGGATCAACTAGCGTAGATGTTGTTTCTTGGGAACCACCAAGCGGTTCTCGAAGAAGACAACACCTCGCTCATCCATGGAAAAACATTTAGCAACTCCGCTAGCAATGTTTTACTTAATCCAGAATATGCCCTTATCACGCTTCTGGGCAGCTATGATTTTATCCATAAGGTTAGGCTTCGCCACCAGGGTGGATAGAAATCCTCGAGGAACAATGTGAAGATTAAGCTTATGAAATTCCTCATGGAGAAGTGGTTGACTTTGTTGTAACATCAGGTTGTTACAATAAGATTTATGACTTAGCGCGTCAGCCATGACATTGGCTTTGCCCGGGGTGTAAGTTATTCCTAAGTCGTAATCCGAAATCAACTCGACCCAATGTCTTTGCCTGAGATTCAAATCCAGTTGGGTGAAGATATATTTCAAACTTTGGTGATCGGTGAAGATCTCGCAACGATTACCGAGGAGGTAATGTCGCCAAGTTTTGAGTGCATGGACTAGAGCTGCAAGCTCTAGATCATGTGTGGGATAGTTTTTCTCATGTGGGTGTAATTGCCGTGAAGCATAGGCAATTACCTGACGATCTTGCATGAGTATGCAACCTAGTCCTTGTCGCGAGGCGTCGCAATAGATAATAAAGTCCCTGGAGAAATCTGGTGGTACCAGTATGGGAGCAGATGTCAGGCGTCTTTTCAGTTCCTGAAAGCTGGACTCGCACTGTGGGGTCCACTCAAACTTTTTATCTTACTTGAGGAGTTCAGTTAGAGGTTTAGCAACCTTGGAGAAATTCTCGACGAAGCGGCGGGAGTAGCTCGCTAAGCCAAGGAAGCTCCGAACTTGCTTGACCGTCTCAGGTGGAGTCCAATCAAGGATGGCTTGAACTCGCTTGGGATTGACAGCAATACCCTTACCAGACATTACATGGCCTAGATAGGTCACTTCAGGCAACCAAAATTCACACTTGGAGAATTTGGCATGAAGGCGATGCTCTCGAAGTTTCGTCAATACCAGCCTTAGATGTTTGGCATGTTCCTCTTCATTCTTGGAATAAATGAGTATGTCATCGAGGTAAACTATGACAAATTTATCCAAATACTCCATGAAGACCGAGTTCATTAACCGTGAGAAGGTGGCTGGGGCATTGGTTAAACCGAAGGACATAACGGTGTACTCGTATTGGCCATAACGAGTAACAAAGGCCGTTTTGGGAATGTCCCCGTTTCTGATTTTGATTTGATGGTAGCCCAACCTCAAATCCATCTTGGAAAAGACTGAGGATCCAGCGAGCTGGCCATACAGATTGTTGATCCTGGGAAGCGGATACTTTTTCTTGATGGTGACCAAGTTGACAAGTCGGTAATCTACAACCATTCGATCCATTCCATCCGTCTTCTTGACGAAGAGGACGGGGCAAGCCCAAGGAGAGGAACTAGGACAGATGAAGCCCTTTTCAAGGACTCATCGAGTTGGTTCTTAAGCTCGGCTAGTTCTAAGGGTGCCATCTTATAGGGTCTTCTAGAAATTGGAACGGTTCCTGGAACAAGGTCTATCACAAACTCGACATCCCTGTCAGGTGGAACACCTGGTAGTTCTTCTGGGAAGACATCCGGAAAGTCTCGGACTACCGGAACATCCTCAAGGTCTGGAAGGGGGTTGGCATTTAGGGAGTAAAGCTGGCGCTTGGCCACTCGAGTTAAGACATTGACTGTCTTGCCCGATGGGTGAGTAAGTTGAACGGTTCTAGTGGCACAATCAATCTTAGCATAATGAGCTGACATCCAGTCCATACCCAAGATGATGTTTATGTCCGAGGATTTGAGAGCTATTAAGGATCCAAGGAAGACAAGTCTATCGACAAGAATTTCGTTCCCATGGCTTACTCTAGAAGTTTGCCATCTAGAGCCAGGGGTTTGAATTTCCATGGTAGCGGGCATGTCACAGAATGTCGTGTTATGCAATCGAGCATAGTTCTCGGATATGAATGAATGAGATGCTCCAATATCGAAAAGAACAGATGCCGGATGGCAATTAACAAGTAGCATACCAAGGACGACGTTAGGATCCTCATGAGCCTCCTCGGCTGAGACATAGTTGACATGGCCACGTGCAGTGGTGACCGGCTTGGCGTAGATTGTCTTTCCGCTGGCTTACCACGACCAACGGACTTTCCAGACTGATTGGGGTTGTTGTTCTGAGGACACTCTCGGCTATAATGACCCGACTCTCCACACTTGAATCATGTCACAACATTGGGGTGTGGAGCAGCATTAGCAGCGGGGCCACCATAGGGCTTGGATGGTGCAAACTGCTGGTTGGGACGAGGCGCCTCAAAGGATGGCCTCGGAATGAACCTGGGTGGCAGTGCCGTGCTTGGAATCCACACCCGATGCTTCTGAGATCCAGAGCCGGATGAAGAGCCAAAATCACGGGAGTGCTTGCGTGAAGCGTCATAATCAGACTGGCCTGTCTCAACTCTGATGGCTTTGTTGACCAACTTCTGAAAGGAGGTGCACTCGTGCAGACGAAGATCGCGGTGAAGCTCAGGGCCAAGTCCCTTACGGAACCTTGCCTGCTTCTTAGCGTCGGTAGATACTTCTTCAGGAGCATAACATGCCAGATTCCCAAATTCACGACTATATGCATCCACAGTCAGTCTTCCTTGGGTGAAATTGCAGAACTCTTCCCTCTTGCGATCTATGAGACCTTCCGGGATGTGATGCTCACAGAAAGCCTCACGAATTCAGACCAAGTAGTGATTTGGCCGACCGGGCGCATAGCTTCAAAATTTTCCCACCAAAGGCTAGCAGGGCCTTCGAGGTGATAGGCAGCATAAGTAACCTTATCAGCTTCGGCTATGTTGGCAGAACGTAGCTTGTGGGTGATGCTGCGAAGCCAGTCATCCGCGTCGAGGGGCTCGACGGAATGGTTAAACTTTGGTGGGTACAACTTGATGAATTCATTGATTGACACCAAGTCATTTCGCTGATGGCGTGCAGTGTTCTGCTCAATCCGCTCCAGCAAGCGGTTAGTCTCACGCTTGTTTCTTTCCGCCTCCAGCATCACTTCGGCCAAAGAAGGCGGGTGAGGCAGATTTTTCACCCCTAACTGTACTGGCTTCCCCCTGCTCCGGGGCAGTAGGGTTGCTGCGGGTGTTGACCATCCTAGGAGAAAAAAAGACAATGATTTAGATAAGGATGGCACAACTTAGCAAGGAAGTGCAGAATGTAATGGATAACACGGAATGCAGAGATGTTCATCTGTATGTCATGGTAATATATAACTGCCATATATATACCGACGGTCATACACACCATACATAGTTTAGTACAAGCCCAGGCTACAGTACAACTATGATGAAAGACGTTACATCTCATCGGAGGCATTCCAAGCTCCTATACATTATTTGTCTACACCTCCGGAATTGATTACACACAAAGTCATATTCCACAAGTCACGCAGGACATTGGAGATACAACTATTACAATACTAGTGATACTACTACTAACTCAGACAGCTCTGTAGTAGTCCTCATAGAAGTCACCTCCATAGCCTGGAAGTTCGACATGATCATCCGGGAACAGACGGTCCTGAGGAGCTTGTGGACCAAAGGGGCTAGGATGAGGTCTTGGACCAACAAACAGTGGCCTGCGGGGACCACGGGGTGGGGTGATGCCTCCCACATCATGCCAATCCACCATGTCTGGCAGAGCAGATGTCACAGGATACAGATCCCTTGTATCCATACATCCAGCTTGCACAGCCGGTGCAAACCGAGTCAAAGTGGCCCAATGATCAGCACGGGTGTTGAAAAGCTCCAGTCTCAAGGCCCGATTCTCTCGGCCCTTATCCTCGAGCATCTCGGCAGTGGTACGCGTTAGTGAGTCCACCTGAGTGGAGTCGGCATAGATAGCCTGGAGATAACCTTGCGCTCCCGGGAGTGAAGCTGGCATATAACGGAAGTCGGTGTTTCGAAGCAGGCCAGTCCGGACTCGCATGATGGTCATCATGGAATAGGCAGCATCCTGCACAGCCATCTCAACAGTAACCCCGAGTCCATAGGAACAGTGGAGGGGCTCGGTAGATCCAGGATAAGAAGGAAATATCTTGACGGTGCAGAAATATTGGCTTTGATTAAAGTCTCGGAATTGCTCTTCGACAGTGTATTCGGGATACCAACGGTAACCCGTCTCGATCATTACCAGGACTAACATAGCAGTATGACCGGGCACATCGAGGCACCGGGTCAGGAGAACCACTTGGTTTTGAGCACGAGTGGCCATCTGAAAGCACAACCACAATGCAAAGACATTAGAATTTCTAGGGAAAATTGGACAGCATAACAACTGTAAATGCTCAGAAAAAGATTTGAGACATCCACAACAGTTTGCAATACCACTCAACAACATCGTATCAAGGTTCTGATTCAACTGGCAACTTACTAAAAGTAGTAGAAACTGTACTAAGGCTTGTAACAACAATCCTATGAGCTACTACAGATTAGTAACACGTGAACCTGATAGAAGAAGAGAGCCTAGTCCTTAACCCATGTTGAATGAGAAGAGAATGACTCAGATCAGAGGGCATAAGGTAAAGGAGTAAAAAGAGCCTTATGTTCCCTCCCACAATCAATTCCCCTACTTATAACTAAAGCATTTCTAGACTCGACATCGACCAGTTTGGCTCAGCGAACCTACAGGCAGTCCGGCTCTGATGCCAACGCTGTCAGGACCCCGATTCCAAGTCACATCGATCTAGCCGGTAACACCTCATATCACATTGCGGCCTCACGCACGGTATACCACGGGTGTCGCCTTACCATGGCCCGGGACCGTTTGCGCCTTTTGGCTCACGTATATGATAGTGTCGCTAGCATCCATATGACAGAGAACCCGGGCCAACATGGCTAGTCGTGAACCCAAAGCGGCACAGACATATGGAGACAGGCATACATGAATCACATCGAACATGTCGGTCATCAGCTAGTGAATCCGGGCTATAGCGCTGGGCTAACAGGACTCCATGGAACCCGGGCTGTAGTAGGCTAGGCAGGACACCGGATGTCACTGCGTGACATTTCCCCGAAGGGACAGACATGGGGACGAAGTGAAACACATGCTGGCCAGTCAAGTGTCCTGAGCAGTAGTGTTGGGCTAGCAGGACTCCGGTGAACCGGGCTGTAGCAGACTACTATGGCTCGAGGAACACTAGACTAGATTTCCCCATAAGAAAGGCTGCCAAGGATAAATAACTAGATTGTCGGATCCCACTCATACCAAGCATTTCAATCATACACACAATATGCCCGATATGAGTACATACAACATGGCATCACAACAAAACTCTACAACTCAAGTACTTTATTTAAAAAGGCTCCGAGGAGCTATACATAACATATTCATACAGGTAGGGGTCACACAACCTGACACTCAAGTCATACAATCATACAAGCACATACGGAAGCAACTAGTCTGAGTACAGACACTAGAAACAAAGAAGGCTTCTCGAAGCCTGTCTATCTACATAGGCCCCTCCATGGCCAGGATCACCACCTGGGTGGCTAGTCACTCGTCGACATCAAGGTCTACGTAGAACCCATCGGAGGGGGCGGTGTTGTCGTCTGAAAATAGTAATTAAGCAAACATGAGTACAAAGGTACTCAGCAAGTCTTACATCAGAACCTACTATACATGCTCATTCTCAAGAAGGTGGTGGATTTATTGCAGCAAGCTAGCTTTGACTCTTGGCTAAGCTATCCTACGAGACTCCACTAGTAAAATAGTTTTTGCACACGAGTCCACTAATCACCAACATAATACTCCACCAGGGATCCTCCCTCGTCATCCTTTACCGCGGACGCGGCTATTCGAATAGATGATGTTAACCCTGCAGGGGTGTACTTCTTCATACACGCTTTCACCACTTACCGCTGTTTACACGACATGTACTCGGCAACCTTCAAGAGGAAGCCCAACGAGGGTGTCGGCCACGGCATACCTAAACACTCAGGTCTCTAGTCCATGTTTATCGCCTATCCAGGTTCCATCCGCAGGGAGTCCGGCCGAGGTTTCCACATACGGCCCCGAACAATGTGAACAGGGTCCCGAGACACCAAACGGGCGCCCGGCATACCCGGCCATGGTGTATCTACTGCAACATAGCCCACCCCTAGGGTCAGCGCTACGCACGACCACCAACACATAACCTACAAACACTAGAAACTGTTTGCAACTCCTGGACAGAGTACTAGGGTGATTAAGAAGTCGAGAGGGTTAATTAAGGATCCCAATGCATGGTAGTAGCTGATTCTTAAAATCACACATACAGATCTCAGTTCTTAGGGACGGCCTCAATGAAACAACACACCATGTACTCCTACATGGCCCCTCATCGATACCTTTACCAAAACATGTTCAACACATCCCTCACATTACCGACATAATCATTTCACTCTAGCCCATCACCCAGATGAACCAGACCTGACACAACTCTAAGCATAGCAGGCATAGCAAGGTAGGAATCACATACATGGCTCAATCAACTCCTACACATGCTAGTGGGTTTCATCTAGTCACTGTGGCAATGATAGGTCATGCAGAGGATAAGGGTTCAACTACCATAGCACATAGCAGTTTGAATCGCATTGTCTTAATGCAGTAAACAAGAGCAGAAGCGAGAACATGGGTTTGTATCGGAATGATCAATGGGTTGCTTGCCTGATGTAGTGCTAGTAGGGTACTGCCCTTCAGACGGATACTCGGGGTTATCCTTGGAGGTAGGACCTACCACAAAAGACACACCAAACATAATCAACACATGACAATATGATGCATTCTATGACATGGCAAAATGAATGTGTCTTGGCCTAATGCAAGCTAAAACAGAAAGGAATGAACCCATTTGAATCAAAGATTCAAATGTTAGTTCATTTAACATAGCCTTATTAGTGCATTATCTTATTTTGCTTAAACAGCAAGGTTATCTTGTTTTGTCATGCATGAAACCATTGCAGATGGATAGATTGAATTTTTCTGATCATTTTTCATATATAAATTGTTTGATTTGGAGCTATGGTTGATTTTCTATGATTTTTAGAAGTTTTGGCTATTTTCTAGAATTTCCTATATAAGAATAATTCCAGTAATTGAATTAATGCGTCAGCATGACATAGGTGTGATGTCAGCGGGTCAACTGGGTCGGCCAGGTCAAACCTGACTGGTGGGCCATGTCTGTCAGTGACTCAGCTAACTAACAGAATTAAGTTAATACTAATTAACTGTCAGTGGGGCCTGGGCCCACATGTCAGTGACCTAACTAACTAAAATTAGTTAACACTAATCCTAAACTAATTAACAGGTCGGCCCCACCTGTCATAGGCTTAGGGGGAGGTCAACTTGGGCCCACGCATCAGTCCACGGTCAAAAAGTGGTCAACTCGCCGGCGGCTTGATGCCAGCGATGACAGACGCGGTAGAGGGGCTCGGGTTTTGCACTCTGGCGACCAAAAGGACGGCGGAGACCATCAACGTGATGCGGGGAGTGAGCTGCGTCGAGTGGTGGCAGTGGGTGGAGCTGGGGTGGCCGGAAATGTCACCGGCGACGAGTTTGGCGGCGGCCGGAGCTCGGGTGAGGTCAAACTAGTCGCTAGGGGCCACGGAGAGGCGCGTGGTTTGGTGCGTTGAGCTCCTGGGGGTGCGGTAGGGCTAGTGGACAGGGTGGCGCGGCCATTGGGTGGCCGGAGCCTCGTCGGGGACGAGCTCCACGGCGGCGCGTGCGAGTGAGCTACGTGCAGTCGCTACGGGGCTCGATAGAGGGAACGGAGAGGGTGGGGAGGTGGCTGAGCTCACGGGGGTTAAGTCGAGGCAGTTGGCGAGGTCGGGGACGAGCTGATGCGGCAGGGACGGCGAATGGGATCTCCGATGGCCGGAGTTGAAGACGAGCTCGGTGCAGCGTCTCCGGGGTGAGCGAGCGCTCGGGGATGGGTCGACGCGAAGAAGTGGACGACGACAGAACCTTTTGGCACGGCGAGGCAACGAGTGGACGGCGGTGGTTGCGGGTTTCACGACGGCGTGGGCGCGGCTGTGTCGGCCATGGCGTCGAGGGAGCAAGGGAGAGAGGCAGGGGGAATGGGCGTGTCCAGGGGCTTGGGGCGTCGACGTGGAGGTCGTCCAGACGTCCAGGGCGCGGGCGGCAAGCAGGTGGCGCCGTGGCGAGCTCAGGCACGCCGGCATCACCTTCCTCCCTGCCTGGCGGGGAAGAAGCAGCTGGCTGGCGCGGGCCAGCACAGTGCTGGGCCACCAGGTGGGCCGGCTGGTGGGCTGCGCCAGGTAAGTTCCTCTCTCTCTCTCTCTCTCTTTTCTGTTTTTTTATTTATTCTATTATTTTTGTAACTTCAGGGCTTTATTAAAAATGCCAGGGCATTTCCATAAATCATAAATTTAATTATGGCTGCTGCTTAGAATATATCCAACAGCAAACATTTTAGTTTATGATTATTTGAGCATTTAAAATATTTTATAGCATTTAAATGCCCAAATGCAAATACTATAGGAATTAATCCAATGACCTTAAGATGTCCTAGAAAAATGTGCACCATTTTTGTCAAAGGTTTTAACCCAAAACAAAAAGGGTGGGCTTTTTAGAAGGGCATTTCAGGTTCATTGAAAAAGTTTTTAGTGAACCCTAGTTGTTCCAGGGGGGTGCTGGGGGTTCTGTCATCCCCATTTCAGTTTTCTGGTAATTTAAACATGATGCAAATGTTCAACCAATCCCAATGCATGACTAACACAGGGATGTGACAAGCACCGTGAGATCGAATCAAGAAGAAAATGCGGCGATTAGTGTACAACCTCTTTGGTGGCACCGATTAGGCTACAGCTTCATCCGAGGAAACAATGATGATGATGCTCTTCCGGTGGTGTAGGTGAAGACAGCCATGTGGGAATGGAGGTGGTGCAAAAGACGAGGGGAACGTTGGGGCAGCTCCTTGGAGGTGGAGGATGGGGTGGCTGAACCGGTGGGACGACCAGATCGACGATGGTGCCTCATCTGGTACGATGGATGAGGGACGTCGAGGTGTTGTTGTGGACGACGTCGTCGGGGAAGAGGCTCCGGCTGGGTGACGGACGGAGGAGGGTGTAGGGCTTCGTGGGTTTTCCTGGCCTTGGTGTACGAATGGGTGGACGGATGGGGTGGGAGTGGGGAACCATGGCTTAGGGATGCGCTTGTCCGAAATGTGGGCTAAGTTAGGAAAGTACCCCCACCGATTTGAGGCGGTTCTTTCGGTTCAGGGGTATCATGGGCATTTCACGTGTCGGGATTTCATAGGAGGTGGGATTTTTCGTGCGCGTTGTAATTTTGGAATAGCAAGGCGCGGGTTGAGATGGAGGGTGTTGTCGGAGCACAACAAGACAAACATATATCTTAAATATTTCGGGCTAACAAGGCGCGGGTTGAAATTTCTGGACAAGCCTAACGTGTACTGTTCCAAATCAATTCGCACTAAAAATGTCATTCAAAACTTCGAATTCATGTTATGTTCAATTAAAATATGTTGATACTTGTATAATGCATGCAACCTACTACTCAAATGAACGTTTTAGTGCATTCCAAACGTATATACTACCGCTTCAATATGAACTAAATTTGAATTCGTTTCTCTATTTGAATAAGATCTACAATAATGATTGTTGTGAAGTCAGAGCATTTGAATTCGTTTCTCTGTTTTAATAAGATCTATAATCATCATTATTGTCAAATTAAACCATCGTTTGTGTATTATCTTCACAGCACACCACATGATTAGTCTCGAGTTACATATGAACTATGTGTACTATATGAACTTGAACTCAATTTTTTGAATCCACTTTATGTTGATTTCAAATCATAGTACATTTCAAGCTCTAGCTAGATCTTTATAATCTAAAACATGCCTCATATGTATAATGTGTTTATCACATTATGTATGGTGCCCCGCCCCCTACGCCTACAAGTATTTAGATGTGAGTTGCAAACACCACACATTACCACAAATTCAAATAAAATGTGAGAATGTTCGAAATATAGTATTGTTTAGATTGTTCGATATTTAGTTGTAAGCTACAAACGCCACACATTATCACAAATTTAAATAAAATGTGAGATTGTTCGATGTATAGTATGGTTTAGATTGTTCGACATTTAGCTGTGAGTTGCAAACGCCATGCATTATCACATTATGGTATAACATGGGCAAAACCACAACACGCGTATCACCACTATATTCATGCATGCATATGTTTAAAACACTATGATCTCCTATTCAAATATATGAATCCACTTTCATATCAAATTATGATCTTTGTTAGTCTCTTACACCCACACAATCCTCTAACCTTTGTAGCTACCACTAACTTTCTCTCGTGCATGCACACGCCCTCCTCGCCCTCCCCCTCCCTCAGCATTCTATCCATCACACACATTCATTTTTTTTCTTTAGGTCGTTCTCCCATAGTCTCCACAACTCCTTTCCGCACACACCGATCGATAAACCTCTCCAGCGATGTCTGCCTACAACATACACATGCACCTTCAATCTCCTCCTTTATGTGTCCTTGCCTTGTGTCTCTGAGGGAGCCCTGGATTAGGGGGTCTCCGGACAGCCGGACTATATCCTTTGGCCGGACTGTTGGACTATGAAGATACAAGATTGAAGACTTCGTCCCGTGTCCCGATGGGACTCTACTTGGCATGGAAGGCAAGCTAGGGAATACGGATATGGATATCTCCTCCTTTGTAACCGACCTTGTGTAACCCTAACCCTCTCCGGTGTCTATATAAACCGGAGGGTTTTAGTCCGTAGGACAACAACCACAACATACAATCATACCATAGGCTAGGTTCTAGGGTTTAGCCTCTCTGATCTCGTGGTAGATCTACTCTTGTACTACCCACATCATCAATATTAATCAAGCAGGACGTAAGGTTTTACATCCATCAAGAGGGCCCGAACCTGGGTAAAACATCGTGTCCCCTGCCTCTTGTTACCATCTGGCCTAGACGCAGAGTTCGGGACCCCCTACCCGAGATCCGCCGGTTTTGACACCGACATTGGTGCTTTCATTGAGAGTTCCTCTGTGTCGTCACCTTTAGGCCTGATGGCTCCTAGAGAATCAACAACGATGTGGTCCAGGGTGAGACCTTTGTCCCTGGACAGATCTTCGTGTTTGGCGGCTTTGCACTGCGGGCTAATTCGCTTGGCCATCTGGAGCAGATTGAAAGCTACGCCCCTGGCCATCAGCTCAGATTTGGAAGTTTGAACTACACGACCGACATCCGCGGAGAATTGATCTTCGACGGGTTCGAGCCACAGCCGGGCACGCTGCATTGTCACGATGGGTATGACCTAGCTCTGCCGCCGAACAGTACCCAAGAGGCCGCGCCCGCATCAGCTCCGACCCTTAGCTCGGAGCCAACTGCGCCAATCGAGGACGGGTGGCTAGACACCGCCTTAGGAGTTGCAGTCTCAACGGCGATCGAGCCGAATACCAGCCTAATCCTCTGCGAAGCCCGTGACCCCAAGGTGTCGGACTCTTTTCCGGACTCCGAACCGTCCGCGCCCCTGCCAATCGAATCCGATTGGGCGCCGATTATGGAATTCACCACCGCAGATATCTTTCAGCACTCGCCCTTCGGCGACATTCTGAATTCACTAAAATCTCTCTCTTTGTCAGGAGAGCCCTGGCCGGACTATGGCCAACAGGATTGGGATGCGGACGACAAAGAAATTCGACGCCCACCCACCACCCACTTCGTAGCCACTGTCGATGATTTAACCGACATGCTCGACTTCGACTCCGAAGACATCGACGGTATGGACGACGATGTAGGAGACGAACATGAACCAGCGCCTATAGGGCACTGGAAAGCCACCTCGTCATATGACATATACATGGTGGATACACCCAAAGAAGGCAATGGCGACGAGATAACGGAGGATGACCCCTCCAAGAAGCAACCCAAGCGCCAACGTCAGCGGCGCTGCTCTAAGTCCCGCCAAAACAAAAGTGGTGATACCGGCACAGGAGATAATAACACTCCGGATAGTGCCGTAGACAACAACAATCCCCTCCAGCAAGATTTAGAGCAGGAGGATGGAGGAGCCAGCCCTCCTGAGAGAGCGGCAGACGGAGAGGAGGAGGATGACAATTACATGCCCTCTCCAAAGATGAGGCAAGCCTCGGTGACGATGAATTCGCTGTACCAGAGGATCCCGTCGAACAAGAGCGCTTCAAGTGTCGGCTTATGGCCACGGCAAATAGCCAGAAGAAAAAGCAGCATCAGCTTCAAGCTGATCAAGATCTGCTAGCTGACAGATGGACTAAAGTCCTCGCGGCCGAGGAATATAAACTCGAGCGCCCCTCCAAGAATTACCCAAAGTGCAGGTTACTACCCCGACTGGAGGAAGAAGCGTATGACACAGCTGATCGGCCACCTCGTGGCCGCGATAGAGAGGCATTCCAGCCAAAAACTCAGCCTCCACCCTGACGCCATTTAAATAAAAAGGCATGGGGAGATACGCCAGACCTGCGAGACATATTGGAGGACAAAGCAAAGCATGCAAGATCGATCTACGGATCACGAGGGCGCACAACTCTGCGAGACGATAAACGTCACGCCGGATGCAGTAAAAGCAAATCCGTCTGGGCCGAACACAGCGGGCAAGACCCAATCGAGCTGCGTCGTGATATAGCCCAATACAGAGGCGCCGCACACCCCTTATGTTTCACAGATGAAGTAATGGATCATCAATTCCTAGAAGGTTTCAAACCTACAAATATTGAATCATACAACGGCACAACAGATCCCGCAGTATGGATCGAGGATTTACTCCTCCACATCCACATGGCCCGCGGTGATGACTTACACGCCATCAAATACCTCCCACTAAAGCTCAAAGGACCAGCGCGGCATTGGCTTAACAGCTTGCCAGCGGACTCCATCAACTGTTGGGAAGATCTGGAAGCCGCACTCCTCGACAACTTTCAGGGCACTTACGTGCGACCACCAGACGCCGATGACTTGAGCCACATAATTCAGCAGTCAGAAGAGTCGGCCAGGCAATTCTGGACTCGGTTCCTTACAAAGAAAAATCAAGTCGTCGACTGTCCGGATGCAGAGGTCTTAGCGGCTTTCAGACACAACATCCGAGACGAGTGGCTAGTCCGGCACCTTGGTCAGGAAAAGCCGAAATCTATGGCAGCTCTCACGACACTCATGACCCGCTTTTGTGCGGGAGAAGACAGCTGGCTGGCTCGCAGTAATAACATATCAAAGAACCATGGTACCTCTGATGCCAAGGAAGGCAATAGCAGGTCACGTCGCAACAAACATAAGCGCCACATTAACAGTGAAAATACTGAGGATACGGCAGTCAATGCCGGATTCAAAGGCTCTAAACCCGGTCAGCGGAAAAATCCATTCAAACAAAGTACGCCGGGTCCGTCCAGCTTGGACCGTATACTCGATCGCTCATGTCAAATACACGGCACCCCAGACAAGCCAGCCAATCACACCAACAGGGATTGTTGGGTGTTCAAGCAGGCTGGGAAGTTAATTGCCGAAAACAAGGACAAGGGGCCGCATAGTGATGACGAGGAGGAGCCCCGGCAGCCGCACACCAGAGGACAGAAGAGGTTTCCCCCGCAAGTGCGGACGGTGAACATGATATAGGCAACCCACATCCCCAAGAGGGAGCGGAAGCGTGCGCTTAGGGAAGTATATGCGTTGGAGCCAGTCGCCCCAAAGTTCAACCCTTGGTCCTCCTGTCCGATCACCTTCGATTGCAGGGACCACCCCACTAGTATCCGTCATGGAGGATTCACCGCACTGGTCCTAGACCCAATCATTGACAGATTTCACCTCACTTGAGTCCTTATGGATGGCGGCAGCAGCCTAAACCTGCTTTATCAGGACACAATTTGCAAAATGGGTATAGACCCCTCAAGGATCAAACCCACAAAAACGACCTTTAAAGGCGTCATTCTAGGTGTAGAGGCCCATTGCACAGGCTCAATTACACTGGAAGTGGTCTTCGGATCCCTGGATAACTTCCAAAGTGAAGAGTTAATCTTCGATATAGTCCCGTTCCGCAGTGGTTATCATGCACTGCTCGGGCGAACTGCATTTGCGAGATTCAATGTGGTACCGCATTATGCATACCTCAAGCTCAAGATGCCAGGACCTGGCAGGGTTATTACAGTCAATGGAAACACAGAGCACTCTCTCCGAACAGAGGAGCACACTTCGGCCCTCGCAGCAGAAGCGCAAAACAGCCTCTCAAGGCAATCCACCCGTTCGGCGTTTCAAGACCCGGACACCTTCAAGCGCACTGGGAGCAATCGGCAAATAGACCGCCTGGCGCGATCTGAGCTCGCGTAGCAATACGGCGGACACCCCCCAATCCCAGCCCAATGGCGAAACTCGTGCCGCGTGTACATAATTACGCATTAAAAATACCATGGGCACAAGTGGGGAGGGGGGCACAACTGCGGCACGCCCCAAGACGCGGCTTAAACCGCACTAGGGGCTTCCCGTTTGGTTATTTTTCTTTTTTTTTCAGGACATTAATCTCTGGAAACACTGTCCAGCAGCACTATTACTGAACACATGATGCAGCAACGAAGGAGGCAGACAACTACGTCATACCACAGAATTCCCAGGTGGATTACAGTACCGAGCGAAATATTCGATTTAATATCATTCCTCAGCTTGCCCTTGGAAGGGACATAGTCCTACTCTTTGCTTATCGCACTATCTATATAACTCTGCTTTAACGCAATTTTTTGAATAAACAGTGCATGACATTACGACTATTATTGCATTCTTGTTATATATATATATATATATGTGTGTGTGTGTGTGTGTGTGTGTGTGTGTGTGTGTGTGTGTGTGTTCATTAATGACGCCTTGCAACCGTACACTTTGGTACGGCTAATACACCAGGGGGTTACGTACCCCACAATGCGGTGTGAAAAGTCCGAACACTTTTACAAGTGCGGCACCCCGAACTTATAGCATTATATGCATCAGCTCCGAATCATCTCTTTGGTCAAATGTTGGGTTTGCCCGGATCCTATGTTTTGGTACCTTACGTTCCACTCTTTCGACTAAGGTAGCGCTAGGAGAACTACTGCGATTGTGCCCCGGTTCTGCTGGGTTCAGCATCTCAGTAGAGAAAGCCAAAACTGACTGTCATGATAAGGTGAGAGACTGGTCGCTGTTCGGCGAGGTTTTTCAAGTCCCTAAAGACTTATGCCGCTTAGACCGAGGGGCCGGCCCTGTCCGGCTTAAAGGCGTGTATCGCGCCCCAAATTCGGCCTTCCGAATACCAGGGGCTTCGCCGAAATTTAAAATTATAGAATTCTATGGCTAAGTGAGAGTGACAAAGCATTATTAGTCCGGTTGCCTTGTTCGCTGTGCTGAGCACCTCCCTCGAAGGACCCAAACATGGGAACAAGAGTGCTCAGGTTTATCCCGAACACCCCAGCACTCGTGGCATGGGGGCAGAAGTCGAGGACTCGCCATCTCTCAGATTGATAAACGGCCAAACATAAAGTAATATTTTAAATTCAAACAAGCATTGCATAGCGCATATGAAACAAGTTTTCATAAATACAGGATAAAACAAGCAAGTCTCACTCAAATATTACATCTTTTGAACACTCGTCCGCTATGAGACGGGCACCCGGTAGAACACTCTCGTAGTACAGCTCGGGGTGGCGGTGCTCCTTGCCCTCCGGCGGCCCCTCCTTGATCAGCTTCACGGCGTCTAGCTTGACCCACTGCAATTTCACACGGGCGAAATCCCGGCGTGCACCCTCAATGCAGACAGATCGCTTGACGACCTCCAGCCGCGGGTAGGCATCCACAAGCCGCCTCACCAGGCCGAAGAAGTTGTTCGGAAGGGCGTCGCCAGGCCACAGCCGGACTATAAAGCCCTTCTAGCCTGATCGGCCGCCTTATGTAGCTCGACCATCTGCTTCAGCTGGTCGCTCATTAGCACCGGGTGTTCGGCATCAGCATACTGAGACCAGAACAGCTTCTCCGTGGAGCTTCCATCCTCGGCCTGGTAAAATTGTGCGGCATCGGACACGTTGCGGGGCAAATCTGCGAATGCTCCTGGAGAGCTCCGGATTCAGGTAAGTAATCGGTAATTTACTTTTACATGCTTGCTTTGCATATAGAAAGCCTTACCCGCCGCTATCTTCTTCATTGTGTCGATCTCCTGGAGGGCCCTTTGGGCTTCGGCCTTGGCACTTTTTGCGCTCTCGAGGGCCGCGGCAAGCTCAGACTCCCGCGTCTTTGAGTCAAGCTCCAATGCCTCGTGCTTCGCCACGAGAGCCTGGAGCTCTTGCTGCACCTCGCCCACCCGAGCCTCATGCTTTTCTCGCTCGGTGCGCTCCTTGGCCGCGTTATCTTCGGCCTTGGTTAGCGCTTGCTTCAGGGTTGCCACCTCGGTCGTGGCCCCTGGCGAATATACAATGATCCTGTCATTTTGCAAAAGCGTCTTCTTTTATATATACATATCTATAGACAGGGTATTACTTACCCTTGTTCTCCTCGAGATGCCTCTTGGCAAGGCCGAGCTCTTTCCTGGACCCCTCGAGGTCCTGCTTCAGTACGGCGACCTCCGCAGTCAGTGCGGCGAACGCCAGCAACGAAGCCTGCATATGCATATTGACATACTTATATTAGACTCCTGTGATATTATTTGATCCTCTGTTTGGCTTTTCTTTGTGAACACCGAACAAAGCATCAGGGGCTACTATCTATGCGGTAATATTTATACTACATTTTAAAAGACTTACCTCGAAGCCCGTTAAAATACTGGCACAGGCTTCAGTCAACCCGCTCTTGGCAGACTGAACCTTCTGGACCACCGCACTCATAACAGTATGGTGCTCCTCATTGATGGAAGCGCTTCGCACCGCTTCCAACAGATTGTCCGGCGCCTCTGGATGGACAGAGGTCACCGGCACAGGCGTCTTGCCCCTCTTAGAAGGAGGCCGCCTACCCGAGCCTGGAACCGCTGGAGGTTCCGGCGCGGTGTTCGGCTGAGGGCCGAACTCGGAGCTCTCAGGGGCCCCGTCCCCTCGGCTCCCGGAGTCCGGAAGGTCGCCTTGAGGCACCTCCGGGACTGTCTCCCCTTGGTCCGGTGCCTCTTGAGACAGCACCACGACGTCGTCGGCAGGATGAGGGGAGGTGGCGGTCGGGACTGGATCGCTATCCATGTCCGACGAGCCCAGGGAGCCGTCCGATGATACATCGATACTGGCTCGTCGCGGCCTGCATAATTATGTTCGGCGTTAGGGAAAATAGTGCGACAAAGGAATTCTATGAGTTACTCTGGTATCCGAATACTTACGATCTCCCCGGGGGCTTGCCCTGGGCAACCACTCGTCTTCGCCTTCGTCGGCGGCGGTGGAACTGTCCGGAAGGAGAGTCCTTCCCTTCTTGGACCCTTCAGCCTCCCCAGTTGGGGAGGCCTTCCTTTTCTTATCTCCCCCAGCCGGTAGGGGAGCATCTTCTTCTTCTTCCTCGTCTTCGGGGGAAGAGTGCGCCGTAGAGTCATCGGACGGTGAGTCCGACGACGCCTGGCATCGGGAACTCTTTCGGGTTCCCTTGGCCTTCTTGGTCTTCTCCGGCACCGTATAAGGGGCCAGCGTCAGCATCTTCGCCAGAAGAGCATCTGCGGGGCCTTCGGGCAAAGGAGCCGGACAGTCGATCTGTCCGGCCTTTTCCTGCCAGTCCTGTCAAAGGTACGGGAGTTTAGATCCCGCATGGAGTCAATCTATAAAAAATAAGTATCCTATGAAAGGTAAAGCAGCTTACCGCACTAGCTTGGCGCTTCGTGCTGAATCCGCAATCCTCAGTAATAGGAGGGGGGACCTCGGCGCTTTTAAACAGCACCCTCCAGGCATCTTCGTGAGTCATGTCGAAGAGCCTGTTCAGAGTTCGATGCTGCGCCGGGTCGAACTCCCACAAGTTGAACTCCCGTTGTTGGCACGGGAGGATTTGGCGGTGGAGCATGGCCTGGACCACGTTGACAAGTTTGAGCTTCTTGTTCACCATGTTTTGAATACATGTTTGGAGTCCGGTCAGCTCTGCCAAACTACCCCAGGACAGGCCCTTCTCTTTCCAGGAAGTGAGCCGCATGGGGATGCCAGATCGGAACTCGGGGGCCGCTGCCCATGCAGGGTCACACGGCTCAGTGATGTAGAACCACCCCGATTGCCACCCCTTTATGGTTTCCACAAAGGAGCCCTCGAGCCATGTTACATTTGGCATCTTGCCCACCATAGCGCCTCCGCACTCCGCCTGGCGCCCGCCCACAACCTTTGGCTTGACATTCAAGGTCTTCAACCATAAGCCGAAGTGGGGCTTGATGCGGAGGAAGGCCTCGCACACGACGATAAACGCCGAGATGTTGAGGATGAAGTTCGGGGCCAGATCGTGGAAATCCAGGCCGTAATAGAACATGAGCCCCCCAGTCGAACGGATGGAGAGGGAATCCCAGTCCGTGGAGGAAATGGGTGAGGAACACTACCCTCTCATGGGGCCTAGGGGTGGCGATGAGCTGCCCCTCATGTGGGAGCCGGTGCGTGATGTCGTCGGGCAGGTATCCGGCTCTCCTCAACTTCTTGATGTCTCCATCCATGACGGAGGAGACCATCCACCTGCCTCCCGCTCCGGACATGGTTGGAGAAAGTGGAGGTGGAAAGTGCGGACTTGGGCGCTAGAGCTCGAGTGTGCGAAAACGGATGAGAAAAGGAGGAAGAAGGCGTGGATAGAAAGGTGAATCCTTATCCCTTTATATGGGCGGACGAAACTAAGCGTCCCCACTTGCCTGGTAAAACTCGCTCATCCTCCAAGCGCCGTAATCGATGGCGCGGATGGGTTACCCACGCCCGTATTGATGAGAACCCCGTAATAAGGGGGCACGATCTCTGCTTTGACAAGATGTGTCGAAAAACTGCCTCGCGTTATGTGCGGGGCTAGTTAAAGGAAACGATTCGAATAATCACCGGGCCACGACATAACATCATGTTGCCAAAACAAGTCAGCAAATTAGATTTGCAAAAATATTATTCTCTCTACGGAAGTATGTGGAACTTATGCTGCAGGGTCGGACACTATCCTCGTATTCAAATCCTTTTGTGATGCATTCGGAGGAGGAACCCGCCTTGCAATGCCGAATACAATACTGCACGCCGGACTCATCGTCATTGAAGCCTGGTTCAGGGGCTACTGAGGGAGTCCTAGATTAGGGGGTCTCCGGACAGCTGGACTATATCCGTTGTCCGGACTGTTGGGCTATGAAGATACAAGATTGAAGACTTCGTCCCGTGTCCGAATGGGACTCTACTTGGCGTGGAAGGCAAGCTAGGCAATACGGATATGGATATCTCCTCCTTTGTAACCGACCTTGTGTAACCCTAACCCTCTCCGGTGTCTATATAAACCGGAGGGTTTTAGTCCGTAGGACAACAACCACAACATACAATCATACCATAGGCTAGCTTCTAGGGTTTAGCCTCTCTGATCTCGTGGTAGATCTACTCTTGTACTACCCATATCATCAATATTAATCAAGCAGGACGTAGGGTTTTACCTCCATCAAGAGGGCCCGAACCTGGGTAAAACATCGTGTCCCCTGCCTCCTGTTACCATCTGGCCTAGACGCACAGTTCGGGACCCCCTACCCGAGATCCGCCGGTTTTGACACCGACAGTCTCTCATACGATCCCACACACGTGTAAACTCTCGCCCCTCTTTTCATTGATCTCACAACCGCACACTCCTCCCCCTATCTAGCTAGTACCTAGGCCTATCACACCACCTCCTAGCTCCATTCTCTATGTATATCCGTCTCGCCAGGCCTTATTTGCCTCTAACAAATGGACGTACACCGACCGATCTCCCGCTATACATATAGTTAGCTAGTTCCTTATAACTTGTTATTTCCCACGCGTTGATCGATCTACCTCATTAGTTATGTCTCTCCCTTCCTCCGACAAACAACAATTGATATACCGATCTAGTTAGGTTTTCTTACCAAACACATGGTTCCCCTTCATCATCCATGGATGCGTCCCGATAGATCTATCACGCACAGGCATACATAGAAACACATCCCCACTCTTATTGATAATATTGCAGTTCCACCCTCAGTTTGTCTAGTAGGCCTCTCCCACCATCTTCGAGAAGAAACTCCATCACCCATCCATCACTCTACCCCTCTCCCTCCCTCTCTCTCTCTCCTCTCTATTTTTGTCCCATCCTATTTCCCGTCATTCAGTTATGTATGGATGTCGACCGATATCCCTGAAGACTTAGCTGGGTCTCTCCTTCTCAACACATACACGAGTCGTTCTACCTCTATAGTTAGGCCTCTGCCTACCCCTCCCCCCACTGCCCTCCCACACATACACACACACACACACCGATACATCGACCGCTCTAGTCATGTCTCCCTGCCACACACAAACTTGACCTGTGCCCTCTGACATTCCGGTAGGTCAGTCGCCCTATATCTTTGACTTGCACACACGAACACACACACACACACACACACACAATTTCGATGGCTCTCTTCATCGATCTCGCACCCACCCACTTGATCCTCTCTTTGACTATATCGAAATCTATGACCCCTCCCTCTCTTCT
The DNA here is from genome assembly GCF_018294505.1 of Triticum aestivum. Lineage (NCBI taxonomy): Eukaryota > Viridiplantae > Streptophyta > Magnoliopsida > Poales > Poaceae > Triticum > Triticum aestivum. The sequence continues at coordinate 184,243,117 of NC_057812.1, forward strand.
CGTGGATCGCCCGGCCCTTTATATATGATATTGATAGGCCTCCGTTTCACACACATTGCATGCAATATTTTGTTTGAGATGTCATCGACACATATTCCCACAAATACATTCATGAAATCAACCTCCCCTCCCAAACAAAAAACACTCACGAACTCACAAGCCATTTTTCTAGGTTTGTATCTCTCACACACACCCACGTAGATGGGGGACGTGCACGAAGAGAAGAGGTGCATGGACGGCGCACGTACTCCCGTCTCTTTCCCAACAACACCCGCGCGGGTACACGGTGGAGCTCATTTCTGTATGAAAAGGCAGCCCACGTGGTAATTTGACACGTGTACTGGTTGTCCACTAGATGGAGGGAAGATCGTCTACCACGGGTGAACAAACAAATTGCGACTTGACGCGTTATGTTAAAAAAGAGGCAAACCATGTGGGGCCTACCTTAGAGGCAAGGCTCTATACACTGGAGTACTTTTGATGTGTCCCATCAACTCGCAGAACGAGGAGAAGCTTGCTTAGTACGCCTTCTCCCTCGCCCACGGGCGCGGTGGCTCGCACGATGAGGTGAAGCTTGCTTACTAGTAGTAGTACTGTACGCCTTACGCCCGCTCCCACGCCCACGCGCGCGGTGGCTCGCAGGACGAGGAGAAAATTTTACTACTCCCTCCGTTTACTCCTCGTCCCTACTACCTTGGTTAGAGAGATTATCATATTGTTTGGAATATATATGTCCTTTAGTAGATTTCAATATGAACTACTAGTACATACTCCAAACACTGATGTATATAGACATATTTTAGAGTGTATATTCACTCATTTTGCTCCATATTTAGTCCATATTGAGGCCCTGTTTGGTTCATAAGTCCTAGGACTTTTTCTAGTCCGAACTAAAAAGTCCCTACTCCTTAAAAAGTCCCTCCCTGTTTGTTTTCTGGGACTAAAAAGTCCCTAGTCCCTCCCTAGAGGTTATTGAATGATATGTTACCCCCGGTATACAAAAAAATAACAACCAAACAACACCATGGGGCGGCGGGGCAATGGGTCCAGGGAGGGGCTGTAACGCCCTGAGACCGTTGTGCCAGGTGTCTTCCAGTTATTCGCTGTTGTTGCCATGTCTTTTGCTTGCGTGTCGCATATTTCCATGTCATCATGTGCATTGCATCATCATGTTTTTGAAACTTGCATCCATCCCGGTCTCCTCATTCTTTCCGTTGTCCGTTCTGAGCCCAGACACACTTCCACGCGCCCGCGGCACCTCCGAAATAGTATAAGTGGCCAGAAAATGTTCTCGGAATGGGTTGAAAGTTGGCATGCGGTGTTGTTATAGTGTAGATACGCCGCCTGCCAAGTTTCATCAATTCAGAGCTCGGTTGATAGCCCAACCGTTAAACTATAGAGGCATTATAGCCGGTCTAACATCGGACGTTTTCGTTCTCCAGAAACTGTTGCCGGGCTATATTCCTCCTCTTTCCTCGCAGACCACCTCCTCTCTACATAGCTCACTATCCCCAGCGGCAGCCCACCTACCCCTTCTCGCGTCCAGAGCCGTCCGATGGCAATCGGATGGTCTGAAGACACCTCCAACCCCCTCCTCTAGCCCTCCTTTTCCTATTTAAACACCCCTAGTCCATTTTTTGGAATAATCCTAGTCTAAAACCCTACACCTGGCCTCCCCTAACCCTCAGCCGCCACCACCTCCCACCTCTGCCTCGTTTTCCGCACCGGCCAAGTCCTCCGCCGCCACTTGTCGTGCCTCCATTAGCCACGCCGCCACCTGACCATGCCCTCCTCCAACCCGGGCGCGCCACGCGTCCCGGCCAACCTCCCACCACCGCCAAGCCCGCCAGGACCCGCTTTGGGCCCTGGGAAGCCCATCATGGCCCAAGCACACCGCCGCCGTCGCCCGTACGTTGCTCCCGTGCTCCTCCCGCTCGATCTGGGGCATCCCCGCGCCGGCCGGACCTCCTCCTCCTCCTTACCTCGTCGCCGGTGAGAGCCATCGTCGGACAAGCCGACTAGGCCAGCCCCGCTGCCCCGCCTCTCTACTTCCTTCTCCTCCCCCTTCGGCCTCTCTCTCTACGTTCTTTCTCTCTCTCTCTTGTAGGTGCCCGGTGCCGCCGCCCAGGGAGCTCGTCGTTTTACCCTTCTTCGCCAGATCCGGCCGGGATCCACCGGATCTAGGGCCCTATGACTCGTTCTTGGCCTCGCCAGTGTCGCCGGACCCTGCCGTTATCGGAGCATTGTCGCGCCGCCGCCATGAGGTACACAGGAGAAGGATGACGCCCAGCGCTTACCCCTCTCGCCCGCGTGGGCTGCTGCATGCCCTGGCCTGGCCCAGCTCCCACGCGAGGTCCAGCTCCAGCACCGGCCTGCCACTACTTCACCAACCTGGGCCATGGCCCATGGTGCTCTGCCCCCCCCCCCAAGCGCCTGCCACTGTTTTGGCCCATAGCTAGTTTCGGCCCAGTACAGTTTTTGCCCAGTTCTGCGAATTTGTTAATTAACCGGGGAATTACAGTTTTACAGAAAAACCCTCTAACTTCATGCATTTAATTACTCACAGACCGTGCATCGGCTTAAAATGTTTTATATATGAAAAATGCTTAGAATCTTGTCTAGTTTCATAATATCCAACTTTCATCCATGTTTAAAAATGTTTAAAATGTTGTTTGCATATATTTTGCCATATTGCCATGTAAAATGATTTATTTCATAACTAAATAATCGTAGCTCCAAACTTAACAGACCTTATATGTAAATGGGGTAGAAAAAATGCCTAATTTAACATGGTGCACTCATCTTGCATGTTTAACAACTCTAAAATATGGTTTAGGGTAGAACAGTACCAAATCTAAAATATGCACATGAGGATTTTTCGGACTTGTTTTTTGTTGTTCCGGCCTCATTTAAACTTGCCTAGATAGGTAGTTTTCATTTGCTTTACCCCTTGCCAGGTTTAATAACATTTAACATTGTTGGGTACCTAAACGAGAGAGAACTAAATAAGTCACGTGGTGTTTCATCAATATGCAACAAAGTTGCATATTGAGCTCCACTTAATTTGTAGGATTGCTTGTGCACTTTGCCATGTCATGCCAACCGGACATGCATCATCCTTGGTTATGCATCACGCAATGTTTATGCTTGTGTGTTTGCTATGTTGCTTACTTCTTTCTGGGTTGCTTCTCTCGTTAGCGTCGATTTTGTTCCGGAGTTGTGAGGATCCGTTCGACTACGCCCATTTGTCTTCTTCATGGACTCGTTCTTCTTCTTGGCGGGATCTCAGGTAAGATGACCACACCCTCAAAATCACTTATATCTTTGCTTGCTAGTTGTTCGCTCAATTGCTATGCCGCGCTACCTACCACTTGCTTTATCATGCCTCCCATATTGCCATGTCAAGCCTCTAACCCACCTTTCCTAGCAAATCGTTGTTTGGCTATGTTACCGCTTTCGCTCAGCCCCTCTTATAGCGTTGCTAGTTGCAGGTGAAGCTGAAGTTTGTTCCATGTTGGAACATGGATTTGTTGGGATATCACTATATATATTGTTTAATTAATGCATCTATATACTTCATAAAGGGTGGAAGGCTCAGCTTATGCCTGGTGTTTTGTTCTAGTCTTGCTGCCCTAGTTTCCGTCATACCGGTGTTATGTTCCTTGATTTTGCGTTCCTAACACGGTTGGGTGTTATGGGAACCCCTTAACAGTTCGCTGAATAAAACTCCTCCAGCAAGGCCCAACCTTGGTTTTACCATTTGCCTCACCACCACCTACCTTTTCCCTTGGGAGTCGTGCTCCCGAGGGTCATCTTTATTTTAACCCCCCCCCGGGCCAGTGCTTGTCTAAGTGTTGGTCCGAACCGGGCAGCCTGCAGGGCCACCTCGAGGCAACTCAAGGGCTGGTTTTACTCGTAGCTTGACCTATCCAGTGTTGCCTTGAGAACGAGATATGTGCAGCTCCTATCGGGATTGTCGGCACATCGGGCGGCTTTGCTGGTCTTGTTTTACCATTGTCGAAATGTCTTGTAACTGGGATTCCGAGTCTGATCAGGTCTTCCTGGGAGAAGGAATATCCTTCGTTGACCGTGAGAGCTTGTGATGGGCTTAGTTGGGACACCCCTGCAGGGTTTTGAACTTTCGAAAGCCGTGCCCGCGGTTATGTGGCAGATGGGAAGTTGTTAATGTCCAGTTGTAGAGAATTTGACACTTAACTTAATTAAAATGAATCAACCGCGTGTGTAGCCGAGATGGTATCTTATCGACGGAGTACGGGAAGTGAACACGGTTCTTGTGTTATGCTTGAACGTAAGTAGTTCAGGATCACTTCTTGATCACTTCTAGCTTCACGACCGTTGCGTTGCTTCTCTTCTCGCTGTCATTTGCGTATGTTAGCCACCATATATGGTTAGTGCTTGCTGCAGCTCCACTTCACTACCCCTTTCCCTACCCATAAGCTTAAATAGTCTTGATCTCGCGGGTGTGAGATTGTTGAGTCCTCGTGACTCACAGATACTTCCAAACAGTTGCAGGTGCCGATGATACCAGTGAAGGTGACGCAACCAAGCTCAAGTGGGAGCTCGAGGAAGATCTTGATTGTTGTTTTGTTTTGTTTCCTGTTGATCAGTAGTGGAGCCCAGTTGGGATGATCGGGGATCTAGCAATTGGGGTTGTCTTCTTTTATTTTGGTTCCATAGTAGGACCTTGATTGTATTCTGGATGATGTATGTTTAACTTGTATTTGTGTGAAGTGGCGATTGTAAGCCGACTCTTTATCCTTTTCTTATTCAGTACATGGGATGTGTTAAGATTACCCCTCTTGTGACATGCCTACCATGCGGTTATGCCTCTAAGTCGTGCCCCGACACGCCGCATAGTGGGTGTTATAGGGGCATTGTTGGAAAAGACCTAAAAAGACTCTCCTTGAGAGTCTTCTTCATTAAGTCCCAAAAAGCAAGTTTTAGTCCCTAGTAGCCCCTCCTGTTTGGTTAAAAAGTCCCTAAGAGGGACTTTTTTCTAGTCCCTACACTAAAAAGTCCCTGGAAACAAACACCCCATGCATAAAGTTGAGACACTTATTTTGGAATGGAGGGAGTACATATTTGCTATGATCTGTCAATCATTGAGATGCAATAGCATGCATGTTAGTCTCCTTTGTATTTGATGAAATGTTGCAACGGGCAACCTTGGATGCAAGATACATGTAACAGAAGCTGGAAGCTTCATAGAATTGTACTATCTCGCTGATAAATTATAGTTACTATACTAGTACTTCCTTTGTTCCTAAATATAAGTCTTTGTGGAGATTTCACCATGAACCACATACGGATGTATATAGATGCATTTTAAGTGTAGATTCATTCATTTTGTTCCGTATGTAATCCACCTAGTGGAATATCTACAAAGACTTATATATTTAGGAACGGAGGGAGTACTATGTAAAGAGTTAGGTGTCGGACGGTGTCCAGAAAATATGGTGATAGTGTGAGGTGGGCCATGTAATCACTGAGCCTGTGTGTTTTCACTGCTCTTGCACTCCTCCGCCGTAAGAATGGAGAAAATTGTAATCTAGTAGTACCTCCTTTCGCCGAAAGCGTGGGACATCCAGCAGTCCTACCACCTCAGTAATAATGACCAATAAGCCATCAAATCACATAGACCCAGCAGTAAGTTGGACGGACGAAGCAACCATCACTCTTGAATCCGCTTTCCCTTCAACACAGGCGCCGGTGAGAGGTCGCATCCACTCTGTTGGGGCATGAATGCCGCACCTATTCTGTGGGGCAACGCTGACCGTTTCGGACAGGAAGCGTGCGCGGGCGATGGAGGGGCTTTGGGTGGGCCAGGCTGGTCAGTAGCGGGCGTGGCAGCTGTCCGCCTGTCCCTCTACCGGATGCCCGGAAACGAGAGGATGCACCGACTCTCGCGGCTAAAATTGTACACTACACACCATCTCTCTGTAGGAGTAGGTCAATCTGTCGCTCGCTCTAACACACATATGTTGTTAAACACACACACACACAAGCACACGCACACACATGCTCATAGAATAGGAAAATCGTGCAAGTGCGAAGCCACATGAAGTGAGATACAAATGGAGTACGTACAAGAAGCAAACAGGTGATGAATATTCCATCAAACCTGGACTGAGGAGTAGTACTCCCTCCGTCTAGGTGTTAAGTCATCTTACGGAAATCAGATATTACCAAAATGTTTAGGCGTCGTCCATTAACTTCGCATCTCAATCCCCTCCTGGCCTCGTTGCTAGAGAGCGTTGTTACTTATGGAGCATTTGGATCCGTAGCAAGAACAACTTATAGCATAGCCGAGCAAGGTTAGGCGTTTGGAACTGTTAAAATATGTTAGCTTTTGTGGGCTATCTAGCTTGGGTGGGCTAGAAAAACCTTGCTAGCTCAGAAGAGCCAGATCGGCTCGCTTCCGATGGCAAACTTCGCGTAGTAGTAACATATACTAGTAACATATGCATGTTACTAGTCCAAGTTACTCACCACTATGACCAGCCTAAGCAATGTAACCAAACACTCCTTACTCTGCCTTGTTATCTCCTCCGGAAACCCAATGCATGGAGCGCAACTATGCGTTAATCAGTCAAGAAATCAAAGTCGGCTTGCATGCGAGTTAATGTGTGGCCCTGCATGGTAGCTAAAACGGCATCTCTTAGTTGTTTGGATTAATTGTTGCATTTAGAGACAGAAATCAGGGCTTTGATTGGAGGACTGATCGTTTGATTGGAGGACTGATCGGTCAAGTTTCTCCTTCTCCTCCAATCTACTTGCACCTTGGTCCCGCTGCACCTTCTAACATGACTTATTACACCTAGACGGAGAGAGTCCTACAAGATATGGTGGCACACTGACTTAGGTCGAATACAAGTGCCCAAAATTGTGTGCATGCTATAATAAGGATTCACTTAAAATAGTACGTGAGCGAACAGAGGGATCAATTGGACAGTGTTCCCGAGCAGTAGCGAGATGTGTGAGGTAAGATACACCGCTGGCGCTTTTAATTTTTCTTATTAAATTTTTTTGTTTCACCCTTTGACTGGTGGAACCCAACGTACTACGTGAAGAGAGGTAATGTGACTAAGGCTGCATTATTTCTGCACCGCTGTGGATAGTCTTACCACCAAGGCCACATGACATGATTATGATTTAAATCCCAATGACTCCCACACAAAAAAACACAGCATGCTTGTCACACGAATGCAGGAATGTATAAAAGGTTATTTTCCTGTTGTTGAACATAATGGGAGGGTTGTGTAGCTGGTTAGCCTGTTCTCTCATCAAACTTGAGATCTCGGGTTCGATAACTACACTTGAGCATAATTCATGCCAGGAGGATTCTTTGACTGCTCAAAATGGATGGATACAGAGCTATATGATCAGTTGCAGCCTCGGCGCTTGTTTTCTAGGGTTTGCACTCTTCACACTCTCTCGAGTATATATATACACGCTGGAGCCTCAGCGCTTGTAGTTGCTCTCTTCACACTCTATGACCCTCTCCAAATCTAAACAAGACTTCGTTGTCCACTCATTCTCCCCTCACTGCTGGTCTTCTTGTAGTTGCTCTCTTCACACTCTCTCACCCTCTCCAGATCTAAATAAGACTTCGTTGGCCTCTCTCTCTCCCCTCACTGCTGGTCAAAGAGCCGGCAGGATCCGTACGCCGGGAAGGGAAGGAGGCTTAACCCTATCGCCGTCGGCGAGGGAGGGAATCCACTACCGGTGCAGCTATTCACTTTCACCTAGCGGTGGTGCGGTGCTACCTCTTGAGCACTGCATTGGTTTTCCCTTGAAGATGAAAGGGTAATGCAGTAAAGTAGTGTAAGTATTTCCCTCAGTTTTGAGAACCAAGGTATCAATTCAGTAGGAGATCATGCTCGAGTCCCACACACCTACACAAACAAATAAGAACCTCGCAACCAACACGATAAAGGGGTTGTCAATCCCTTCACGGTCACTTACGATAGTGAGATCTGATAGATATGATAAGACAATATTTTTGGTATTTTTATGATAAAGAGAAATAAAGATGCAAATTGAAATAAACAGCAATAGAAATAGCTAAGTGTTGGAAGATTAATATGATAGAAGATAGACCCGGGGGACATAGGTTTCACTAGTGGCTTCTCTCAAGAGCATAATTATTACGGTGGGTAAACGAATTACAGTCGAGCAATTCATAGAATTAAGCATAGTTATGAGAATATCTAGGTATGATCATGTATATAGGCATCACGTCCGTGACAAGTAGACCGAAATGATTCTGCATCTACTACTATTACTCCACACATCGACCGCTATCCAGCATGCATCTAGATTATTAAGTTCATAAGAATAGAGTAATGCTTTAAGTAAGATGACATGATGTAGAGGGATAAACTCATGCAATATGATATAAACCCCATCTTTTTATCCTCGATGGCAACAATACAATACGTGTCGTTTCCCCTACTATCACTGGGATCGAGCACCGCAAGATTGAACCCAAAGCTAAGCACTTCTCCCATTGCAAGAAAGATCAATCTAGTAGGCCAAACCAAACTGATAATTCGAAGAGACTCCCAAAGATAAACCAATCATACATAAAAGACTTCAGAGAAGAATCAAATATTGTTCATAGATAATCTGGATCATAAACCACAATTCATCGAATCTCGACAAACACACCGCAAAATAAGATTACATCAAATAGATCTCCAAGAAGATCGAGGAGAACTTTGTATTGAGATTCAAAGAGAGAGAAGAAGCCCTCTAGCTAATAACTATGGACCCGAAGGTCGGAAGTAAACTACTCACACATCACCGGAGAGGCTATGGAGTTGTTGTAGAGGCCCTCCATGATCAAAGCCCCCTCCGGCGAAGCTCCGGAAAAGGCCCCAAGATGGGATCTCTCGGGTACAGAAGGTTGCGGCGGTGGAATTAGGTTTTCATGGTGCTCCTGGATGTTTGGGGGTACGTGGATATATATAGGAGGAAGAAGTACGTCGATGTAGCAACGAGGGGCCCACGAGGGTGGAGGGCACGCCCCCTGCCTCGTGGCCTCCTTCATTGTTTCTTGATGCCCACTCCAAGTATCCTGGATCATGATCATTGAGAAAATCACGTTCCCGAAGGTTTCATTCCGTTTGGACTCCGCATGATATTCCTTTTCGGCGAAACTCTAAAATAGGCAAAAAAAACAGCAATTTGGGATGGGCCTCCGGTTAGTAGGTTAGTCCAAAAAATGATATAAAAGTGTAAAATAAAGCCCATTAACATCCAAAATAGATAATATAATAGCATGGAGCAAGCAAAAATTATAGATACGTTGGAGACGTATCAAGCATCCCCAAGCTTAATTCCTGCTCGTCCTCGAGTAGGTAAATGATAAAAAAATTGATGTGGAATGCTTTCTAACATATTTCTCAATGTAGTTTTTCTTTATTGTGGCATGAATGTTCAGATCAAAAAGATTCAAGATAAAAATTTAATATTGACATGAAAATAGTAATACTTCAAGCATACTAACTAAGCAATTATGTCTTCTCAAAATAACATGGCCAAAGAAAGTTATCCCTACAAAATCATATAGTCTGGCTATGCTCCATCTTTACCACACAAAATATTTAAATCATGCACAACCCCGATGACAAGCCAAGCAATTGTTTCATACTTTTGATGTTCTCAAAAAATTTCAATCTTCACGCAAGACATGAGCGTGAGCCATGGATATAGCACTATATGGTGGAACAGAATGGTGGTTGTGGAGAAGACAAAAAAGAGAAGATAGTCTCACATCTACTAGGCGTATCAACAGGCTATGGAGATGCCCATCAATAGATATCAATGTGAGTGAGTAGGGGTTGCCATGCAACGGATGCACTAGAGCTATAAGTGTAGGAAAGCTCAACAAAAGAAACTAAGAGGGTGTGCATCCAACTTGCTTGCTCACGAAGACCTAGGGCAATTTGAGGAAGCTCATCATTGGAATATACAAGCCAAGTTCTATAATGAAAAATTCCCACTAGTATATGAAAGTGACAACATAGGATACTCTCTATCATGAAGATCATGGTGCTAGTTTGAAGCACAAGTGTGAAAAAAGGATAGTAGCATTGCCCCTTCTCTCTTTTTCTCTCGTTTTTCATTTTTTGGGCCTTCTCTTTTTTATGGCCTTTCTCTTTTTTTGTCTGGAGTCTCATCCTGACTTGTGGGGGAATCATAGTCTCCATCATCCTTTCCTCACTTGGGACAATGCTCTAATAATGATGATCATCACACTTTATTTACTTACAACTCAAGAATTATAACTCGATACATAGAACAAAATATGACTCTATGTGAATGCCTCCGGCATTGTACCGGGATGTGCAATGACTCATGAGTGACATGTATGAAAAATTATGAACGGTGGCTTTGCCACAAATACGATGTCAACTACATGATCTTGCAAGCAATATGACAATGATGAAGCATGTCATAATAACGGAACGGTGGAAAGTTGCATGGCAATATATCTCGGAATGGCTATGGAAATGCCATAATAGGTAGGTATGGTGGCTATTTTGAGGAAGGTATATGGTGGGTGTATGATACTGGCGAAAAGTGCGCGGTATTAGAGAGGCTAGCAATGGTGGAAGGGTGAGAGTGCGTATAATCCATGGACTCAACATTAGTCATAAAGAACTCACATACTTATTGCAAAAATCTATTAGTTATCGAAACAAAGTATTACGCGCATGCTCCTAGGGCGATAGATTGGTAGGAAAATACCATCGCTCGTCCCCGACCGCCACTCATAAGGAAGACAATCAATAAATAAATCATGTTCCGACTTCATCACATAACGGTTCACCATACGTGCATGCTATGGGAATCACAATCTTCAACACAAGTATTTCTCAAATTCACAACTACTCAACTAGCATGACTCTAATATCACCATCTACATATCTCAAAACAATTATCAAGTATCAAACTTCTCATAGTATTTAATGCACTTTCTATGAAAGTTTTTATATTATTCCTAAAAGAAAATTTCCATGTTGTTCTGAAGGACTCTCAAAATAATATAAGTGAAGCATGAGAGATCAACTATTTCTATAAAATAAAACCACCGCCGTGCTCTAAAAGGTATAAGTGAAGCACTAGAGCAAAAACTATATGGCTCAAAAGATATAAGTGAAGCACATAGAGTATTCTAATAAATTTCAAATCATGTGAGTCTCTCTCAAAAGGTGTGTAGAGCAAGGATTATTGTGGTAAACTAAAAATCAAAGACACAAATCATACCGGACGCTCCAAGCAAAACACATATCATGTGGTGAATAAAAATATAGCTCCAAGTAAAGTTACCGATGGACGAAGACGAAAGAGGGGATGCCTTCCGGGGCATACCCAAGCTTAGGCTTTTTGGTGTTCTTTAATTTTACCTTGGGGTGCCATGGGCATCCCCAAGCTTAGGCTCTTGTCACTCCTTGTTCCATAATCCATCAAATCTTTACCCAAAACTTGAAAACTTCACAACACAAAACTTAAATAGAAAATCTCATGAGCTCCGTTAGCGAAAGAAAAGAAAACACCACTTCAAGGTACTGTAATGAACTCATTCTTGATTTATATTGGTGTTAAATCTATTTTATTCCAACTTCTATATGGTTTATAAACTCTTTTACTAGCCATAGATTCATCAAAATAAGCAAACAACACACGAAAAACAGAATCTGTCAAAAACAGAACAGTCTTTAGTAATCTGTAGCCAACGCAAACTTCTGTAACAAAAAATTCTAAACTAAATTGCTGGACGTGAGGAATTTATCCATTAATTATCTGCAAAAATAATTAACTAAATAGAACTTCCCAAATAAAAATGGCAGTAATTCTCGTGAATGCTCAAGTTTCTGTTTTTTACAGCAAGATCAAAATGACTTCCCCCAAGTCTTCCCAACGGTTCTACTTGGCACAAACACTAATTAAACACAAAAAACACAACCTAAACAGAGGCTAGATAAATTATTTATTACTAAAGATGAGGAAAAATCAAGGAATAAAAATAAAATTGGGTTGCCTCCCAACAAGCGCTATCGTCTAACGCCCCTAGCTATGCATAAAAGCGAAGATTGATCTAGGTATTGCCATCTTTGGTAGGTAATTCCTCAATGAGACACCTATAACTCTTAGGAGTTTCTTTCTTTTGATTAATTATCAAGCTCCTAGGCACAAAATCAAGAAAATCATTTGTAGCAAAAGGTTCTTTAAGGATAGAGAGAAAGTTGGGGTGAACACTTATGGATTTGAGGTCCGCATTTTCCTTACCAGAAGTTTCACCCTTATTTTTAGGAACATACATAAATTTGGCAATCTTAACATTAGGAGGAGTGTTTTTCACGGAAGAAAAGGCAGACCCAAGGTTGGTAATAATATCCTCAATTTTATCAATTCTAGTGGAATCTTGATCTATCTTTTCATTAACCATAGGTCCCTTTTCTTTAAAAATTTACGAGCAACTCCTACCTTAGATCCGTATTGGGTAATTCGGTTATGGATCTTCCTATCCAAATTTTCAATCAACTCTGCGGTGGCAACTTTATTATCAATAATTTCAAGCCATTGCATCACATGTTCCAAAGTTAAAATAGTTCCATTAACCAAAAGAGGTGGTGGGCCAAACAAATGTATCATAGCATTATAAGAATCAAAAGTATGGCTACCCAAGAAATTTCCTCCGGTAATGGTATCAAGAATATATCTATTCCAAGGCGTGATGCCTACATAAAAGTTGCGAAGAAGAATGGAAGTAGATTGCTTCCTAGTAGATCTATTTTGCGCATTGCAAATTCTATACCAAGCATCTTTTAGATTTTCTCCCTCCCTTTGTTTAAAATTAAGAACTTCATTCTCAGGAGACAAAGGAGTAGATCAAGGACTAGCAATAATGACAAGGCAAGCAAGAAGAGGCAAACGGAAAAGAGAGGGTGAGAGGAAAAGAGGGCAAATAAAACGGCAAGGATGAAGTGGGGGAGAGGAAAATGAGAGGCAAATGGCAAATAATGTAATGCGAGGGATAAAAGTTTGTGATGGGTACTTGGTATGTCTTGACTTGTGCACAGACTCCCCGGCAACAACGCTAGAAATGGCTCGTTGTCGGGAGTCAAATCTTGACTTGACTTGGCGCGAATCTCCCCGTCAACGGCACTAGAAATCCTTCTTGCTACCTGAGGGAGTCCTGGATTAGGGGGTGTCCGGATGGCCGGACTATACCTTCAGTCGGACTCCTGGACTATGAAGATACAAGATTGAAGACTTCGTCCCGTGTCCGGGAGGGACTTTCCTTGGCATGGAAGGCAAGCTTGGTGATACGGATATGCAGATCTCCTACCATTGTAACCGACTCTATGTAACCCTAACCCTACCCCGTGTCTATATAAACCGGAGGGTTTTAGTCCGTAGGACAACATACACATCAACAATCATACCATAGGCTAGCTTCTAGGGTTTAGCCTCCTCGATCTCGTGGTAGATTTACTCTTGTACTACCCATATCATCAATATTAACCAAGCAGGACGTAGGGTTTTACCTCCATCGAGAGGGCCCGAACCTGGGTAAAACTTCGTGTCCCTTGTCTCCTGTTACCATCCGGCCTAGACGCACAGTTCGGGACCCCCTACCGGAGATCCGCCGGTTTTGACACCGACATTGGTGCTTTCATTGAAAGTTCCTCTGTGTCGTCGCCGTTAGGCTCGATGGCCCCTACGATCATCGATAGCGATGCAGTCCAGGGTGAGACCTTCCTCCCCGGATAGATCTTTGTCTTCGGCGGCTTCGCACTGCGGGCCAATTCGCTTGGCCGTCTAGAGCAGATCGAAAGCTACGCCCCTGGCCGTCAGGTCACATTTGGAAGTTTTAACTACACGGCTGACATCCGCGGGGACTTGATCTTCGATGGATTCGAGCCACTGCCGAGCACGCCGCACTGTCATGACGGGCATGATCTAGCTCTGCCGCCGAACAGTGCCCTGGAGGCCGCATCCGCATCGGCTCCGACCCTTAATTCGGAGCCAACTGCGCCGATCGAGGATGGGCATTTGGACGCCACCTCGGGGGCTGCAACCCCAACGGCGATTGAGCCAAGCACCAGCCCCATACTCTGCGAGACCCGTGACTCCAAGGAGCTGGACTCCTCTCCGGACTCCGAGCCCCCCGCGCCCCTGCCGATCGAATCCGATTGGGCGCCGATCATGGAGTTCACTGCCGCGAACATCTTTCAGCATTCGCCTTTTGGCGATATCCTGAAGTCACTGAAGTCTCTCTCTTTATCAGGAGAGCCCTGACCGGAATACGGTCAGCAAGGTTGGGGTACGGACGATGAAGAAACTCAAAGCCCACCCACCACCCACTTTGTAGCCACTTTCGACGACTTAACTGACAAGCTCGACTTCGACTCCGAAGACATCAACGCTATGGACGCCGATGAAGGAGATGATGAAGAACCAGCGCCTAGTAGGCCCTGGAAAGCCACCTCGTCATATGACATATACATGGTGAACACCCCAAAAGAGGGAGATGGCGATGGAACAGCGGAGGATGACCCCTCCAAGAAACAGCCTAAGCGCCAGCGTCAGCGGCGCCGCTCAAAATCCCGCCAAAACAAATAAGGCGATTCCAGCACGGGAGATAACAATACTCCGGAAAGCGCCAAAGAAAACCCCCTCCAGCAAGATTTAGCATAGGAGGATGGAGAAACCAGCCCTCACGAGAGAGCGGCAGACAGAGAGGTCGAGGACGATAATTATATGCCTCCCTACGAAGACGAGGCAAGCCTCGACAACGACGAATTCGTCGTGCCAGAGGATCCCGTCGAGCAAAAGCGTTTTCAACGCAGGCTTATGGCCACGGCAAGAAGCCTCAAGAAAAAACAGCAACAGCTTAGAGCTGATCAAGATTTGCTAGTCGACAGATGGACTGAAGTCCTTGCAGCTGAAGACCATAAACTCGAACGCCCCTCCAAGAGCTACCCAAAGCGCAGGTTGCTACCCCGATTAGAGGAGGAAGCACTTGATGCGGCCGACTGGCCACCTCGTGGTTGCGACAGAGAGGCCTCTCGGCCCTCCACTCAAGCCGCACCCCGTACCAAGACACGGGAATATGCGCCGGACTTACGAGACATGTTGGAGGAAAAGGCAAGGCAAACAAGATCAATCTACGGATCGCGTGGGCGCCCCATGGCTCGAGACGATAACCGTCACGCCGGCCACAAATTCGGCGGGGCCGAACACAGTAGGCTCATTGGAGCTACGTCATGATATAGCCCAGTACAGAGGCGCCGCACACCCACTCTGCTTTACAGATGAAATAATGGATCATCAAATCCTCGAGGGTTTCAAACCCGTAAACATCGAATCATATGATGGCACAACGGATCCTGCGGTATGGATCGAGGATTACCTCCTTCATATCCACATGGCCCGCGACGATGATTTCCACGCCATCAAATACCTCCCACTCAAGCTTAAAGGACCAGCTCAGCATTGGCTTAATAGCTTGCCAACAGGATCAATCAGTTGTTGGGAGGACCTGGAAGCCGCATTCCTCGACAATTTCCAGGGCACTTATGTGCGACCCCCAGACGCCGATGACCTAAGTCACGTAATTCAGCAGCCAGAGGAATCCAGGCAATTCTGGACATGGTTCCTAACAAAGAAAAATCAAATAGTCAACTGTTCGGATGCTGAGGCCCTAGCAGCCTTCAAACACAATATCCGTGACGAGTGGCTGGCCCGGCACCTTGGACAGGAAAAGCCGAAATCTATGGCAGCACTCACGACACTCATGACCCGCTTTTGCGCGGGAGAAGACAGTTGGCTTGCTCGTAGCAAAAATATGACCAAGAACCCTCGTAATTCGGACACCAGGGACAGTAGTGGCAGGTCGCATCGCAACAAGCAGAAGCGCCGCATTAACGGCGACAATGCTGAGGATACGACAGTTAATGCTAGATTCAGAGGCTCTAAATCTGGTCAGTGGAAAAAGCCATTCAAAAGGAACCCTAGGGGCCTGTCCAGTTTGGACCGAATACTCGACCGCTCTGGCCAGATACATGGCACCCCCGAAAAGCCAGCAAATCACACCAACAGGGATTGTTGGGTGTTCAAGCAGGCACGCAAGTTAAATGCCGAAAATGAAGACAAGGGGCTGCATAGCAATGACGACGAGGAGCCCCGGCCGCCAAACAACAGTGGACAGAAGGGTTTTCCCCCACAAGTGCGGATGGTGAACATGATATACGCAACCCACGTCCCCAAAAGGGAGCGGAAGCGCGCGTTGAGGGACGTATACGCGGTAGAGCCAGTCGCCCCAAAGTTCAACCAATGGTCCTCCTGCCCGATCACCTTTGATCGAAGGGACCATCCCACTAGCATCCATCATGGCGGATTCGCTGCATTGGTTCTAGACCCAATTATCGACGGATTTCATCTCACTAGAGTCCTTATGGACGGCGGCAGCAGCCTGAACCTGCTTTACCAGGATGCAGTGCGGAAAATGGGCATAGATTCCTCGAGAATTAAGCCCACCAAAACGACCTTTAAAGGTGTAATACCAGGTGTAGAGGCCAACTATACAGGCTCAGTCACACTTGAAGTGGTCTTTGGATCTCCGGATAATTTCTGAAGCGAGGAGTTAATCTTTGACATAGTCCCGTTTCGCAGTGGTTATCACGCACTGCTCGGGCGAACCGCATTCGCTAAGTTCAATGCGGTACCGCATTACGCATACCTTAAGCTCAAGATGCCAGGCCCTCGAGGAGTAATTACGGTCAATGGAAATATCGAACGCTCCCTCCGAACGGAGGAGCACACAGCGGACCTTGCAGTGGAAGTTCAAAGCAGCCTCTCCAGGAAGTTCTCCAGTCCGGCCACTAAACGACCGGAAACCATCAAGCGCACCCGGAGTAACCTACAACAAGACCGCCTGGCATGATCCGAGCAGGCGTAGCAATGCGGCCCCAACCCCAACCCTCGCAAAAAGGCAATGCCAGTACTTCGCGTACATAACTACGCTCTAGAGATACCATGGCACAGGGGGAGGGGCACTATCATGACACGCCCAAAACACGGCTTAAACCGTACCAGGGGCTGCCGATTTTTTAATTTTCTCTTACTTTCAGCACTTCATCCTCCGGAAGGCCTGTTCGGCAGTTCAATTGCCACACAAACGATGCAAGAACCAGGGAAGCAGACAAGCCACGCCGCACTACGGAACTCCCAGGAGGTCTCTATCACGAGCAGTATACCCGTTCCGCATACTATTCCGCAGCTTGCCCCTAGAACGGACATGTTAACTAGTCCAACCTTCCACTTATATCATTATTTGTATCGTTCTGCTTTGATCGCAACCCTTTTTAATAAACAATGCATAGCTTTCGTCTCTTTTTGCATTACCTTTTTTTTCTTTATATATGTTCCTTAACGACATGTTGCACCCGTACACGTTGGTACGGCCAAAATACGCCAGGGGCTTTAGTACCCGTCAGTATGGTGTAAGAAGTCCGAACACATTAACAAGTGCGGAACCCCGAACTTATAGCATTATATGCATCGGCTCCGAATCATGTCCTGGGTCAATAGTTGGGTTTGCCCGGCTCCTATGTTTTGGTGCCTTACGTTCCGCTATATCGGCCAAGGTAGCACTAGGAGAACCACTGCGATTGTGCCCCAGTTGAGCTGGGTCGAGCACCTCAGTGGAGAAAGCTAAAACTGACTATCATGATGAAGCGAGAGTTGGTCGTTGTTCGAGAGGTTTTTTTTTAGTCCCTAAAGACTTATGCCGCTTAGGGCGAGGAGCCGGCTCTGTCCGGCCAAGGCGTGGATAGCGCCCCGAACTCGGTCTTCCGAATACCAGGGGCTTCGCCGAAATTTAAAATTATAGAATTCTATGGCTAAGTGAGAGTGTTCACG
Source organism: Triticum aestivum (assembly GCF_018294505.1). Classification (NCBI taxonomy): domain Eukaryota; kingdom Viridiplantae; phylum Streptophyta; class Magnoliopsida; order Poales; family Poaceae; genus Triticum; species Triticum aestivum. The sequence goes on from NC_057812.1 coordinate 184,261,075, forward strand.
TATTATAGTCCGATTGCCTTGTTCGTTGGGCTGAGCGCCTCCCTCGAAGGACCCAAACATGGGAAAAAGAGCGCTCAGGTTTATCCCCGAACACCCCAGCACTAGCGGAACGGGGGCAGAAGCTGATGACTCGCCATCTCTCAGAATTGATAAACAGCCGCACAGAAGGTAATATTTTAAATTCCAACAGCATTGCTTAGCGCATATAAACAAGTTTTCAGCGCACAGGACAAATTGAGCAAGTTTCACTCAAAAATTACATCCCTAGAACATTCATCGACCACAAGGCGGGCACCCTTCAGAACATCCTTATAGTAATTCTCGGGCTTGCGATGCTCTTTCCCCGGCGGTGGCCTGTCCTTGACCAGCTTCTCAGCATCCAGCTTGCCCAAGTGCACCTTAGCGCGGGCAAGGGCCCTACGAGCACCTTCAATGCAGACGGAGCGCTTGATGACTTCAAGCCTTGGACAGGCCTCCACCAACCGCTGCACCAGCCCGAAATAGCTCCCAGGCAGGGCCCCTCCAGGCCACAGCCGAACAATAAGACCCTTCATGGCCTGTTCGGCCGCCTTGTGGAGATCGACCAGTTGCTTCAGCTGGTCGCTTAGGGGCACAGGGGGTCCGGCCTCAGCGTACTGAGACCAGAACACCTTCTCCGTCGAGCTTCCCTCTTCGGCTCAATAGAATGCGGCAGCATCGGACACACTCCGGGGAAGATCTGCGAACGCTCCTAGAGAACTCCGGATTCGGGTAAGTAACAAGTAACTCACGTTTATGTGTTTGCTTTGAATAAAGAATGCCTCACCCGCCGCTATCTTCTTCACCTCATCCAACTCCTGGAGGATCTTCTGGGATTCGGCCTTGGCAGACTTGGCATTTTCAATAGCCACTGCAAGCTCGGACGCTCGCGTCTTTGAGTCAAGCTCCAAACTCTCATGTTTTTCCATGAGAGCCTGAAGCTCTTGCCGCACCTTGCCAACCTCGGCCTCATACTTCTCCCGCTCGGTGCGCTCCGAGGACGCACTCTTCTCGGCCTCGACCAGCACTTGCTTAAGGGTCACCACTTCAGACGTGGCCCCTACAATAGCCAGGATAATCCTGTCATTCTTTGCAATTGCACCCCTTATATATATATTTTTAAACAAGGTATTTCTTACCTTCATTGTCCTCGAGCTACTTCTTGGCACGTTCAAGCTCTTGCTCGGACCGCTCGAGGTTCTGCTTTAGCGTGTCCACTTCCGCAGTTAGTGTGGCGGACGCAAGCAGGGAAGCCTACATATGCATATTGACTCATTTTTGTTAGACTCCTGCGAATTCTATTTGATCCTCTATTCGGCTTTTCTTCCTGAACGCCAAACAGAGCATCAGGGGCTACTGTGTATGCGGTACTATTATTTACACTTTCTTTACTTACCTCAAAGCCTGTGGAAAGTCTAGGACAAGCTTCAGTCAGTCCGTCTTTGGCGGACTGAACCTTCTGGACCACCGCACTCATAATAGCACGGTGCTCCTCGTCGATGGAGGCGCCTTGGAGCGCCTCCAACATATTGTCCGGTGCCTCCGGTTGGACGGGGGACGCCGGCACGGTGGACTTGCTCCTCTTGGAAGGATGTCCCCCGCCGGACTCTGGAACCTTTGAAGGTTCCGGAGCGGTGTCCGGCCTAGAGCCGGACTTGGAACCCTGAGGGGTTCTATCCCCTTTACTCCTGGAGTCCAGGAGGTTGCCTTGCGGCGCCTCTAGGACCACCTCCTCCCGGCTTGGAACCTGTGGAGACAGCACTTCGGTGTCGTCCATAGGGCGGGGGGGGGGGAGCCGTCGGAAGCGAGTTCACATCCGACGAGTCCAGTGAGCCGCACGACGACGCGTCGAGCCGGTCTTTGGATGGGCTGCATAAACATATTCGACGTTAGGGAAAGTTGTGCAATAAACGAATGCTATGAATTACTCCGGTATCCGGATACTTACGATTTTGCCAGAGGCTTGGCCCTAGGCGCCCACTCCTCTCCGCCGCCGTCGGCGTTGGTGGAGCAGTCCGGAGGAAGGGTTTTCCCCTTCTTGGACCCTTCAGCCTCCCCAGTTGGGGCGGCCTTCCTTTTCTTCCCTTCCCCCGCTGGAGGGGGAGGGGTCTCTTCTTCCTCCTCCTCGTCTTCACGGGAGGAGTGCGTCTTGGATTCGTCGGATGATGAATCCGACACCTCCGGGCGTCGGGCACTCTTTCGAGTCCTTGTGGCCTTCTTCTTGACCTTTTTCTCTGGCACCACATAGGGTGCCGGAACCAGTAGCTTCACCAAGCGAGCATCCGCTGGGCCTTCGGGAAAAGGTGCCGGACATTTGATCTGTCCGGAGGTCACCTGCCAATCCTGTCAAAGGTAAGGGAGTTTAGATCCCGCATGGAGTCAAACTATGAAAAACTGATACCCTGAAAAAAGAAAAAATAGCTTACCGCGAGAGCATGACGCTGCGCACTGAATCCGCGATCCTCAGTAGCGGATGCGGGAGCCTCGGCGCCCTTGAAAAGCACCTTCCAGGCATCTTCGTACGTTGTGTCGAAGAGCCTGCTCAGAGTTTGGTGTCGCGCCGGGTCGAACTCCCACAGGTTGAAAGCCCGTTGTTGGCACGGGAGGATCAAGCGGATGAGCATAACCTGGACTACGTTGACAAGTTTGAGCTTCTTGTCCACCAGGGTTTTGATGCATGTTTGGAGTCCGGTTAGCTCTCCTTTTTTACCCCACGACAGGCCCGTCTCTTTCCAGGACGTGAGCCGCGTTGGGGGTCCGGACTGGAACTCGGGGGTGCGACCCATTCGGTGTCGCGCGGCTCAGTGATGTAAAACCACCCCGATTGCCACCCCTTGAGGGTCTCCACAAAGCAGCCCTCGAGCCAGAGGACGTTGGCCATCTTGCCCACCATGGCGCCTCCGCACTCCGCCTGGCTGCCGCGCACCACCTTCGGCTTGACGTTGAAAGTCTAGAGCCAGAGCCCGAAATGGGGGCGGATGCGGAGGAAGGCCTCGCACACGACGATAAACGCCGAGATGTTGAGGACATAGTTCGGGGCCAGATCGTGGAAATCCAGGCTGTAGTAGAACACGAGCGCCCGGAAAAATGGTTGGAGAGGGAAGCCCAGTCCGCGGAGGAAATGGGGGAGGAACACCACCCTCTCATGGGGCCTAGGGGTGGGGATGAGCTGCCCCTTTTCGGGGAGCCGGTACGCGATGTCGTTAGACAGGTATCCGGCCTTCCTCAGCTTTTGGATATGTCCCTCTGTGATGGAGGAGACCATCCACTTGCCTCCCGCTCCGGACATGGCTGGAGAAGGTTGATGTTGGGAGTATGGACTTGGGCGCTGGAGCTCGAGTGCGCAAGAATGGATAGGCAAAGGAGGAAGAAGGCGTAGGTGAAAAGGTGGATCTTTATCCCCTTATATGGGTGGACGCAACTACATGTCCCCACCAGCCTGATAAAACTCGCTTCTCTCCAAGTGCCGTAATCGATGGTGCGGTTGGTTTACCCATGCCCGTATTGATGAGAATCACAGAATAAGGGGACACGATCTCTACTTTAACAAGACGTGCCAAGGAAACCACCTCGCATAACACGCTAAGATGGGACAGTAAAACGGTTCAAATAAAAGCTTGGCCGTGGTGTGATGTCACACTACGAAATACGTCAGCAGATTAGATTTGTGTAAATATTGTTCTCTCTATGGGAATATGTGGAAACTTATTTTTTCAGAGCCGGACACTATCTTTGTGTTCAAAATCTTCTATGAAGTACTTGGAGGAGGAACCCGCCTTGCAATGCCGAAGACAATATGCGCGCCGGACTCGTCGTCATTGAAGCCTGGTTCAGGGGCTACTGAGGGAGTCCTGGATTAGGGGGTGTCCAGATGGCCGGACTATACCTTCAGCCGGACTCCTGGACTATGAAGATACAAGATTAAAGACTTCGTCCCGTGTCCGGGAGGGACTTTCCTTGGCGTGGAAGGCAAGCTTGGCGATACGGATATGCGGATCTCCTACCATTGTAACCGTCTCTATGTAACCCTAACCCTACCCAGTGTCTATATAAACCGGAGGGTTTTAGTCCGTAGGACAACATACACATCAACAATCATACCATCAGCTAGCTTCTAGGGTTTAGCCTCCTCGATCTCGTGGTAGATCTACTCTTGTACTACCCATATCATCAATATTAATCAAGCAGGACGTAGGGTTTTACCTCCATCGAGAGGGCCCGAACCTGGGTAAAACTTCGTGTCCCTTGTCTCCTGTTACCATCTGGCCTAGATGCACAGTTCGGGACCCCCTACCCGAGATCCGCCGGTTTTGACACTGACACTACCTCTTGAGCACTGCCTTGGTTTTCCCTTGAAGAGGAAATGGTTATGCAGTAAAGTAGCGTAAGTATTTCCCTCAGTTTTGAGAACCAAGGTATCAATCCAGTAGGAGATCACGCTCGAGTCCCATGCATCTACACAAACAAATAAGAACCTCGCAACCAACGTGATAAAGGGGTTGTCAATCCCTTCACGGTCACTTACGAGAGTGAGATCTGGTAGATATGATAAGATAATATTTTTGGTATTTTTATGATAAAGAGAAATAAAGATGCAAATTGAAATAAACAGCAATAGAAATAGCTAAGTGTTGGAAGATTAATATGATAGAAGATAGACCCGGGGGACATAGGTTTCACTAGTGGCTTCTCTCAAGAGCATAAGTATTACGGTGAGTAAACGAATTACAGTCGAGCAATTCATAGAATTAAGCATAGTTATGAGAATATCTAGGTATGATCATGTATATAGGCATCACGTCCGTGACAAGTAGACCGAAATGATTCTGCATCTACTACTATTACTCCACACATCGACCGCTATCCAGCATGCATCTAGATTATTAAGTTCATAAGAATAGAGTAATGCTTTAAGTAAGATGACATGATGTAGAGGGATAAACTCATGCAATATGATATAAACCCCATCTTTTTATCCTCGATGGCAACAATACAATATATGTTGTTTGCCCTACTGTCACTAGGATCGAGCACCGCAAGATTGAACCCAAAACTAAGCACTTCTCCCATTGCAAGAAAGATCAATCTAGTAGGCCAAACCAAACCAATAATTTGAAGAGACTTGCAAAGATAAAACAATCATACATAAAAGAATTCAGAGAAGAATCAAATATTGTTCATAGATAATCAAGATCATAAACCCACAATTCATCGGATCTCAACAAACACACCGCAAAAGAAGATTACATCAGATAGATCTCCAAGAAGATCGAGGAGAACTTTGTATTGAGATTCAAGGAGAGAGAAGAAGCCATCTAGCTAATAACTATGGATCTGAAGGTCTGAAGTAAACTACTCACACATCACTGGAGAGGCCATGGAGTTGATGTAGAGGCCCTCCGTGATCAATGCCCCCTCCGGCGGAGCTCCGGAAAAGGCCCCAAGATGAGATCTCTCGGGTATAGAAGGTCGCGGTGGTGGAATTAGGTTTTCATGGTGCTCCTGGATGTTTGGGGGTACATGGATATGTATAGGAGGAAGAAGTACGTCGGTGGAGCAACGAGGGGCCCACGAGGGTGGAGGGCGTGCCAGGGTGTAGGCGTGCCCCCTGCCTCATGGCCTCCATGATTGTTTCTTGACACCCACTCCAAGTCTCCTGGATCACGTTCGTTGAGAAAATCACGTTCCCGAAGGTTTCATCCCGTTTGGACTCCGTTTGATATTCCTTTCCGGGGAAACTCTAAAATAGGCAAAAAAACAACAATTTGGGTTGGGCCTCCAGTTAGTAGGTTAGTCCCAAAAATGATATAAAAGTGTAAAATAAAGCCCATTCGCATCCAAAATAGATAATATAATAGCATGGAGCAATCAAAAATTATAGATACATTGGAGACGTATCACGCGGAAGGGCCTCCAACCCCTTTTTCTTCGCCGTCGTACATAGTGTGGGCCGAACGGCCTTCGGTCGCCCACCGAACCACACCCCAACAACCTTAAGGTATAATTTTCTTGCTCCACATGCATTGCTCTAGATGCATGTGGGCTTTTTCCGCTTCTGCACTCGAATCTAGGTGTTGAATCAAACAGGAAAGTAGTGGGGAAAGTTGTATACCATGAATCTAGGACGTGGTTCAAAGAGGAAAGGAATGGGGGGAGTAGTGGGAAAAGTTGTATAGCATGAATCTAGGATGTGGTTCAAAAAGGAAAGGAAGGGGGAAAGTAGTGGGGAAAGTTGTATCGCATGAATCTAAGACGTGGTTCAAAGAGGAAAGGAATGGGGGAAAGTAGTGGGGAAAGTTGTATAGCGTAAATCTAGGATGTTGTTCAAAGAGGAAAGGAAGGGGGAAAGTACTAGTACAGACTGGCTATCCAGCACCTACATTGGTGAGAAGGGAAAACAATGACAAACACAGTACACACATTTGTAACGAACTGATCTTTTGTTTTGTTTTGGGGGACAAGGCTGTAGAGTTTGAGGAGGACTATACTTGATGTGCTCACATAGGGAAAGGTGTCTAAAGATAACAAAACTGGGACCAACACAAATATGCTCTTTGGTTGTTTGTTCTTTGTTGCAACAGACTATGCATCACCCCAGTACATCGGTAGATGCACATGGTGCTGGTGCGTCCACTGTCCCGTGCAACTCTTTAGCTATTGCTAATCTAAGGCCCTGTTTGGGTAAAAACTCCCTAGTTCCTACCTGCTTGGTTCCAGGGACTAAACATGGAGTAGAGGTTATTAAATGACATGCTAAAAGACCATGTTACCCCTAGTAATGAACTAATAGAGACAAGGTGCGATGCGTGGCAGGGTCTTCTTTCTTTAGTCCCAAATGCCCACTTTTAGTCCCTAAAAGTCAGTCCTATTTTGTTTAGATGGGACTGACACGGAGTTTTTTTAGTCCCTCCACCAAAATGTCCCTGTAAACAAACACCCTCTAATAATGCCGCTGGAAAATTGATGCAATGGTACAGTTAAAAGCAAATTACATGTTTAATGAATTTTATTATTAATATAATCTCTCTGTTAATATTAATCAATGCCACCGTTTGAGAAATGATACTGTCTTGCTTTCTTTCCCATTTAGATAAGTTAGATGCTTCTTTTTGTTGGCTTCTGTGTCATCCACCGTTATTGACCACTAGTTGTTTCCTTTGCACCTCTGTGTAAACAGGGTTATCTAATTCACCTCGTTGCCATTGTGACCTTTTGTTGCACTGCACAAAACACTTTTGTTTTAAGAGTGTTTTGTGTAGTTCAACCAAAATGTCACACCGACAACGTTGCTTGATTGCTTGATCCTAGTGGAACTGCACAAGAGGAGATCTTACTTCCTATCCGTGTTGGCAAATTTGGTTCAGATCTTCTTCTTGTGAGTTGTTTGAATTCTGTGTCATGTGAGGTCAGTACTGATACGTCTCCAACGTATCTATAATTTTTGATTGTTCCATGCTATTATATTACCTATTTTGGATGTTTATGGGCTTTATTATACACTTTTATATTATTTTGGGACTAACCTATTAACCGGAGGCCCAGCCCAAATTGTTGTTTTCTTGCCTATTTCAGTGTTTCGAAGAAAAGGAATATCAAACGGAGTCCAAACGGAATGAAACCTTCGGGAGAGTTATTTTTGGAACGAAAGCAATCTAGGAGACTTGGAGTAGACATCAGGGAAGCTTCGAGGTGGCCATGAGGCAGGGAGGCGCGCCTGCCCCCCTAGGGGCGCCTCCACCCTCGTGGGCCCCTCGTGGCTCCCCTTATCGACTTCTTTCACCTATATATATATATAAATATACCCTAAAAACATCAGGGAGCACAATAGATCGGGAGTTCCGCCGCCAGAAGCCTCCGTAGCCACCGAAAACCAATCTAGACCCATTTCGGCACCCTGCCGGAGGGGGGAATCCCCCTCTGGTGGCCATCTTCATCATCCTGGTGCTCTCCATGACGAGGAGGGAGTAGTTCACCCTCGGGGCTAAGGGTATGTACCACTAGCTATGTGTTTGATCTCTCTCTCTCTCTCTCTCTCGTGTTCTTGAGTTGGCATGATCTTGATGTCTCGCTAGCTTTGCTATTATAGTTGGATCTTATGATGTTTATCCCTGAGGGAGTCCTGGATTAGGGGGTGTCCGGATAGCCGGACTATACCTTCGGCCGAACTCCTGGACTATGAAGATACAAGATTGAAGACTTCGTCCTGTGTCCGGAAGGGACTTTCCTTGGCGTGGAAGGCAAGTTTGGCGATACGGATATGTAGATCTCCTACCATTGTAACCGACTCTGTGTACCCCTAGCCCTCTCCGGTGTCTATATAAACCAGAGGGTTTTAGTCCATAGGAAGAACAACAATCATACCATAGGCTAGCTTCTAGGGTTTAGCCTCTCTGATCTCGTGGTAGATCTACTCTTGTACTACCCATATCATCAATATCAATCAAGCAGGACGTAGGGTTTTACCTCCATCAAGAGGGCCCGAACCTGGGTAAAACATCATGTCCCCTGCCTCCTGTTACCATCTGGCCTAGACGCACAGTTCGGGACCCCCTACCCAAGATCCACCGGTTTTGACACCGACATTGGTGCTTTCATTGAGAGTTCCTCTATGTCGTCACTTTTAGGCCCGATGGCTTCTCCGATCATCAACAGCGATGCGATCCAGGGTGAGACTTTTCTCCCCGGATAGATTTTCATATTCGGCGGCTTTGCACTGTGGGCCAATTCGCTTGGTCATTTGGAGCAGATCGAAAGCTACACCCCTGGCCATCAGGTCAGATTTGGAAGTTTGAACTACACGGCTGACATTCGCGGAGACTTGATCTTCGACGGATTCCAGCTATAGCCGAGCGCGTCGCACTGTCACGATGGGCATGATTTGGCTCTATCGCCGAACAGTGCCCTGGAGGCCGCACCTGTGTCCGCTCCGACCCCTAGCTCGGAGCCGATCACACCAACCGAGGATGGGTGGTTAGACACCGCCTCGGGGGCTGCAATCTCTACGGCGATCGAGCCGAACACCAGCCCTATTCTCTGCGAAGCCCATGACTCCAAGGAGCCGAACTCCTCTCCAGACTCCGAGCCCTCCGCGCCTTGACCGATCGAACCTGATTGCGCGCCGATCATGGAGTTCACTACCGCGGACATCTTTCAGCACTCGCCCTTCGGCGATATTCTGAATTCACTACAGTCTCTCTCTTTGTCAAGAGAGCCCTGGCCAGACTATGGTCAGCAATGTTGGGATGCGGATGATGAAGAAATTCAAAGCCCACCCACCACCCACTTCGTAGCCACTGTCGATGATTTAACCGACATGCTCGACTTCGACTCCGAAGACATCGACGGTATGGACGCCGATGCAGGAGACGATCAAGAACCAGAGCCTATAGGGCACTGGAAAGCCACCTCGTCATATGATGTATACATGGTGGACACCCCAAAAGAAGGCAATGGCGATGGAACAACGGAGGATGACCCCTCCAAGAAGCAGCCTAAGCGCCGGCGTCAGCGGCACCGCTCTAAATCCCGCCAAAAGAAAAATGGTGATTCCGGCACGGGAGATAATAACACCCCAGACAGTGCCGAAGACAACCACCTCCAGCAAGATTCAGCACAGGAGGATAGAGAAGCCAGCCCTCATGACAGAGCGGCAGACAGAGAAGTCGAGGACGATAATTATATGCCTCCCTCCGAATACGAGGCAAGCCTCGACGACGACGAATTTGTCATGCCGGAGGATCCCGTTGAACAAGAGCATTTCAAACGCAGGCTTATGTCCACGGCGAGCAGCCTCAAGAAAAAACAGCAACATCTTAGAGCTGATCAAGATTTGCTAGTCGACAGATGGACTGAAGTCCTTGTGGACAAAGAGTATGAACTCGAACGCCCCTCCAAGAGCTACCCAAAGTGCAGGTTGCTACCCCAATTAGAGGAGGAAGCACCTAAACCTACATCACCAGCGCATGATGCGGCCAACCGGCCACCCCGTGGCCTCGACAGAGAGGCCTCTCAGCCCTCCACTCAAGCCGCACCCCGGCGCCGCTCAAAAAATACCAAGGCATGGGAAAATGCGCCAGACCTGCGAGATATATTGGAGGACAAGGCAAGGCAAACAAGATCGATCTATGGATCATGTGGGCACCCCCCACGGCACGAGACGGTACTCGTCACGCCGGATACAGTAAATATGGTCGGGCCGAACACAGTAGACAAAGCTCGTTTGAGCTGCGTCGTGATGTAGCCCAATACAGAGGCGCCGCACACCCACTATGCTTCACAGATGAAGTAATGGATCATCAAATCCCCGAGGGTTTCAAACTCGTGAACACTGAATCATACGATGGCACAACAGATCCTGCGGTATGGATCGAGGATTGTCTCCTTCATATCCACATGGCCCGCGGTGATGACCTACACGCCATCAAATACCTCCCACTCAAGCTTAAAGTACCAGCTTGGCATTGGCTTAACAGCTTGCCAGCACAGTTGGTTGTTGGGAGGACCTGGAAGCCGCATTCCTCGACAATTTCCAGGGCACTTATGTGCGACCACCAGACGCCGATGACCTAAGCCACATAATTCAGCAGCCATAGGAATCAGCCAGACAATTCTGGACATGGTTCCTAACCAAGAAAAATCAAATTGTCGACTATCCGGACACAGAGGCCCTAGCAGCCTTCAAGCATAACATCCGCGACGAGTGGCTTGCACGGCACCTAGGACAGGAAAAGCCGAAATCTATGGCAGCCCTCATGACACTTATGACCCGCTTTTGCGCGGGAGAAGACAGCTGGCTAGCTCGCAGCAATAACATGACCAAGAGCCCTGGTAATTTGGATACCAAGGACAGCAGTGGCAGGTCGCGTCGCAACAAGCAAAAGCACCTCATTAACGGCGACAACGCTGAGGATACGGCAGTTAATGCCGGATTTAGAGGCTCTAAACCCGGTCAGCGGAAAAAGCAATTCAAAAGAAATACTCCAGGCCCGTCTAGTTTGGACCAAATACTCGACCGCTCATGCCAGATACATGGCACCCCTGAAAAACCAGCCAATCACACCAACAGGGATTGTTGGGTGTTCAAGCAGGCAGGCAAGTTAAATGCTGAAAGCAGAGACAAGGGGCTGCATAGCGATGACGAGGAGGAGCCCCGGCCGCCGAACAACAGTGGATAGAAAGGTTTCCCCCCACAAGTGCGGACGGTGAACATGATATATGCAACCCACGTCCCCAAGAGGGAGCGGAAGCGTGTGCTAAGGGGCGTATACGCGATGGAGCTAGTCGCCCCAAAGTTCAACCCATGGTCTTCCTGCCCGATCACTTTTGATCGAAGGGACCACCCCACTAGCATCCGTCATGGAGGATTCGCTGCATTGGTTCTAGACCCAATTATTGACGGATTTCACCTCACTAGAGTCCTTATGGACGGCGGCAGCAGCCTGAACCTGCTTTATCAGGATACAGTGCGGAAAATGGGCATCGATCCCTTGAGGATTAAACCCACCAGAACGACGTTTAAAGGCGTCATACCAGGTGTAGAAGCAAACTGTACAGGCTCAGTTACACTTGAAGTGGTCTTCGGATCTCCGGATAATTTCCGAAGCGAGGAGTTAATCTTCAACATAGTCCCGTTCCGCAGTGGCTATCATGCACTGCTCGGGCGAACCACATTTGCCAAGTTCAATGCGGTGCCACACTACACATACCTCAAGCTCAAGATGCCAGGCCCTCGAGGCGTCATCACGGTCAATGGAAACACCGAATGCTCTCTCCGAACGGAGGAGCATACGGCGGCTATCGCAGCGGAAGTACAAAGCAGCCTCTCAAAGCAATTCTCTAGTCCAGCCATTAAACGGCTGGACACCGTCAAGCGCGCCCGGAGTAACCTACACCAAGACCGCCCGGCACGTTCAGAGCAAGCATAGCAATGCGGCCTCAAACCCAGCCCTCATGAACTTGCAAAACCAGTGTTGCGCGTACATAACTACGCTCTAGAAATACCATGTGCACAGGGGGAGGGGCACCATCACGGCATGCCCGAAACGCGGCTTAACCGCACTAGGGGCTGCTGATTTCTTAATTTTCTCTTATTTTCAAGACTCCATTCTTCGGAAGGCTTGTCCGGCAGTATAATTGCCGCACAAACGATACACCCAGGGAAGCAGAAAGCTACGTCGCGCTATGGAACTCTAAGGTGGTCTTTATAACGAGTAGTATACCTCTTTCACATGCCATTCCACAGCTCGCCCCTGGAAAGGACATATTTGATAGTCCCATCTTTTGCTTATTGCACTATTTGTATCGTTCTTCTTTGATCGCAGCTTTTTTAAATAAACAATGCATAGCTTCCGTCTATTATTTCATTACCTTTTTTTACGAATATATGTTCATTAAGATCAGGCATTGTTAATGTAAGATCAGCATTGTTTAGAGTATGAGTAGGATAATGCAAGAAACAACATTGATATGTCCCTATTGGAATTGGGAGGAAAATACAGGGAAATGTATACTGGGTTCGAAAATATAGAAGTTCCATGCATGGTTATACTCATGTTATCTCGCAATCGATTCTTCACAGGAAACTACCATGTCATGCATGTTATGTAATCATGTTCTGTCCTCACAAACAAATTCTTCAAGGTAACTAACAGACCATGCATTGTTATATACTCGTGTTCTGTGGGCAAAAAAATTGTGAGGATATTATTCTAGCCATTGATTGCTGAAGGGGGAATATAGGTATGTACACATGGTAAGCATTGCAGGATTTCACTACTTCCAAATATAGAGTTCTCCATATGCACACTTACTTCCCTAATGTATGGTTAGATGAAACCAACAGTGTGGTGCATGTTTCTACATCATGAAAATGAGGAAACTAACATGGCCATTGATACACACTCATATTTAGTAGTAGTATATAGATTACTATAAAATAAGGATAATATCCATATATTCCTAACCGTTTGATTATTCAAGGTAGAAATTGGCTGTAATGACATGGTCACAATCGCATGAATTAACTCATTCCAAATATATCTGATTTACGGCGTCTCTAATACATTGCCATAGTTCTACTCAAATTCTACTCAAATAGAGATATGCCAATCATCACAAAAAGTTCAAACAGTGTCATGGCGTCATCATTAACATGAGAGAAAACAACTTACACGCACCGTCCCAGCAATACATGGTGCCATCTGCTTTGTCGATCGCGTAGATGATGCCATTGTGTTCAATAGCATCACAGAAGTGTGTATCAGCTTTGACGATGATCCACTGCGAGCCGAGTTGTCTCCAGCTAAAGAAGGCACCGGCGTAAAGATAGGCGAGTCCGCGGTCGAACAAGGCAATTAGCTTGAAGTCTGCGTAATTCGCATGTCGTGTGGGCACTTGGAAGATTACAATCTTCTGCAAAACAAGGTCTGTCCAACTGACGTAGTAATCTAGATGACTTGGACCGCGATGGTAATACTCTATATAATCCAACGGAGGAAGGATAATCTCATGGGAGGTCTGGAAGTTCACGAGCACCAAGTTTTTACCGTCTTGTCTGAATGCAGCCATCTAGTGGGAGTTCATGTCGACCCAGTACATACCTGCCAAGAAGTTTCAGGCGATGGTGATCGGATCGATGTCGAGGGAAAGGATGTACGGCGACCCACTACATACCTGCAAAGAAGTTTCGGCTAATGGAGATCAGATTGAAGTCGAGGGGCATCATGCAGGCCTCCGTATCATGGTGAGCCAATCTCACAAGACCAGATAGCAGCAAGCAGGGTGTCTTGAAAAGCTTAGGCCTCGCTTCGACGATGGTCGTGCGCATGTCCCTCGAGCATGCAGCCAGCCGCAGGGCGCTCAACATATCCATACACGAACACCAGAGGTCGAGGATGTCACTAGGGAGATTGCTCCAATCGCGGCTCATATGGATGCTGTGCGGTTCGCGTTCAGCCATGGTGGAGTTTGGAAGGGGGCTTGATTTACAGGGGAGAATGATGTCAGTCCTGGAGCGGCTAGCGAGGTAATAGTGGTACTGGGGGAGACGAGTGAGGCGACGGTACACGGGGGCACAGTGAGATGGAGACGGAGAAGGAGATGGAGATGGAGTGGTGCTATGGGAGCGGAGAGGGAGACGAGGCGAGGCGCCAATGTGCTGTACAGCGGCGGTGATAGATTGCACTGTGCACAGGGTGAGGCTGACTTTAGTAACCCGAACATGCCGCCTGGACTAGTGTCAGGCTCAGGGTATTGTCACTTCACTGTGAGGACCGGATGAATAGTATTTTGACCATCAAGTGTACCACAGTTGTACTACTACTACTACTACTAATACTACTAGTAGTAGCTACATGAGTACTCCAGTATTGTATAGCGTAAATAGGTCTCCCGTGCTAGCATGCACGAGAACCAAATTCTCGTGCATGCCCAATCAACGCTCTGCCACGATGCATGCAGTGGTCGTTCGGGTGCATCAAGGACGGCGTGCAGATCGTTCCACACTTGAGAAGAGGAAAAATGGAAAGGTAGAATGCGGCAGCAGAGGAAGAGAACGCTGGCTAACAAGGCTGGGAGGGGATCGAGCAGGAAGTTAATGATCCACGCCTAAAGGTTTTGGGAAAACCTGATTTTCATAAGGTGACTTATACTCACCTAAACAGAGGGAGTATTCCTTAACCTGAGAATGTTGTGTCTCCCACTCACGCGCTCAAAAAAAACTACAACACATTTTTTTATCTGTTTGCAAAGGTCCCACCTATCAGGAAGGATGGGCACGTACACGAACAGGTAAGACTCATCAGTCTACCCGCATAGCCTTTTCGTTTAGTCTACCTAGCCGTCTAATCAACTGCCTGCATGCCACTTCTCCCATTTACTTCTCCATCGGGAATCGATTCTCCTCGGCTTCTTCACCTCCCCTTCGTCTTCATTTTCATCCAAACCCCACTGCGTTCACATTGTTTTAACCTCTTTAAATAATCATCTACTACTTCAGTTAGACTAGCCATCTAATCCTAATTCTCCAAACCATAGCCCTCCGTTCCAGCGGTTCCAAATGGTGATAGAGATCGAGATGCAGGTTTTTAGCGTCCAACATGTCCTCGTCGAAGGCTCGATGCGCATAGTTGCCACCGTCACCGTCCACCCAAGGGTTGTTCGGCAGTGGATCAACAATGTATCCAACTCCCTTGAAAAGGTAGAGATGAAGGTCATCGGTCTCGACGCAGAGTACACGGAGCGTGCCCCTGGGAAGATCCAGCGCGCTGCCGTCCTTCAGCTGTGCCTCGAAGATGATGTTTTGGTGTACCACATCATACACTCGCCCTCCATACCAGGTGAGCTTCACGATTTCTTGTCTCAAGAGGACGTATACTTCTGTTGGGCAGCCATCGAAGGGGACAAACAGAAGCTGGAGTCATACAACCTTGATTTGAATAGCATCGCTGACCTACAAACTAGAATCAAAATTCCTGCAGAAGTTTGTGATAAACAGACACCATCCCTATTCGACGTAGCAACTTTGGTGCTCGGTACAAATCTTTAGAAGGGTGACGAGATGGTGGCATTAAGGTCGTCTGGATGGGAGAATTATCCCTTGACGTACGAGCGGATAAAATATGCTGCCCTTGATGCCTGTGTGAGTTTCGAGATAGCTGCAAGGTCCAAAGAGCTTGTTGCGAAGCCGTCTCCCATAGAGAATGAGAACAAGAACAAGAAGAAGAAGAAGAAGAAGAAGAAGAAGAAGAAGAAGAAGAAGAAGAAGAAGAAGAAGAAGAAGAAGAAGAAGAAGAAGAAGAAGAAGAAGAAAAGGCTGCACCAGCAGGAGGGCATTATGGATGGATGAACTATTTCCTCTCTTGTAAAAAAATTATTCCCTCTCTGTGTATATTGATATAGATGGACTATTTCGATGGTGTGCATGTCTTTGGAACAGAGTAGTAGCGTGGGTCCTCATGACTATAAGGAACTATTTATCCACATATATAGCTTTCTCTGCTACTCCTTCCAGTGATCGGTATGCAGTGCATGTGTCCGTAGACATGACAGCTTGTCCATGGAAGTTCAACTATGGCTACCATCACGTTTCATCTCACGATTCCCACGACGCCTCTCCAACCCACGACACCACGCCCCCCGACGTGCGCCTCACCCCTCTCGGCCGCACCACCCCTCTGCCTTTGTGTGCATGACATGTGGGCCACCTAAAATGCGGCGAGCATCAAGTTTCTACCACAGCCACCCGCGATTCCCACGACACCGCTCGAACCCATGAAACCACACGTCCCCCGACCTGCGGCTCACCCCTCTTGGCCCCACTGCCCCTCTGCCTACGGGAGCATTATATGTGGACCAGTCACCTATTGGGTCCACATGTTATTGACTCAAAGGTAGGTGTAGTAAGGCACTGAAGCTCAGTCCCGACGGCCCTGAGAGGGAAATGTAACTCCTGCACCAGGGCTCGTGGTGCTCCCGCAGCACGAACTCGTGCCAAACTCGAGATTTGTTTCTTTACTATACATGCACGCAATGATTTAATGGACATTGTAATCTCAACATGTGATGGGGAGCTCTAAAATTGAATTTGAAACTTATAAAACGAAAAGATTCAAAACAAATAAACTGGGAGAGAGGGAGTATATCGTAGGATGTGTCCCATACAAAATAAGTCCCCTGGTTTGTCACCGCGAAGATGCCGTTAGAAAGGAGCACAACGTCTTCCTGCTCGTACGGCAACAAATCAGCCGCAGATAGCATGGTCCGCCTTTGACCGCCATGTGCAAGGTTTGTGCTATCTTATTCAATCTCACCGTGGTTCCATCATACCAATTCATGCGGTGGCCCGTTGCATGGCTGATCCAAATGTTGGTACCCCCCCGTGCATATGCAAGCCAATCTCCACTCGCACTGAGCCTAACCTGTGAAACAGTGGGCAGGGGGAGAATTAGGAAATGGACACAGAAGTAGTCTTTAGAATGCATTTACTACATGATCAAACTCATCTTACCTGCTCATCAGAGGAAATCCGAGTGCCCATCAACGTCGGCATCTCAAGGGGCGTCAACTTGCAACTACGGCCACGCCGCGCTGGAGATACCCCCCAAGGAAACATCCTCGTGCGTTCCACGCAACATCAAGATGCATTTGTATGAGTAGTTTATCCTGTGTGAGAAAAGGATGAACGAGGGAAGGCCTCTAGAGATAGAGATGGACACTACTACTACCAATGTGCTGGCCCGTGCGTTGCAATGGATCCAAAGTAGTAGAATAATACTTGTTCACGTGCTTGAAATATAAACACTCTAGTTTTGATATACATGTGTTAGCAGACATGACAGCTTGTCCATGGAAGTTGAACCACGCCGACCATCACGTTTCTTGTTTCTACCACTGCCACACCCACACGCGATTCCCACGATGCCGCTCCAACCCATGGCACGACGTCCCCCGACGTGGACATGGATCCTCTGACGTGGCTATCAGTGCCTTGCCCTGCCTTTCCTTCGCTGACAGGTGGGACCCACGCTTATGGGTCTCACATGTCAGTGATAGAATGGTAGGATTGTTCGCGTAAGGGGATCCTCATCCCCCCAACGTGCCCCTCATCCCTCCCAGCCCCACCGCTCCTCTGCCTTTGTGTGCATGACATGCGGGCCAGCTGAACTGCAGCGACCATCAACTTTCTACGACAGACACACCCGATTGGACGCGGGTTGCCTGCTCCGCTGCTGTGCTCTGATCCGTACTCCCGCACCATTGAATTTTCATCCAGCGGCTGTGACACATTTCTTCCCGGGCATCAATCCTCAGCTGGAGTACATATGTACTATAGGTAGTACCTGCCGGTGTGGCCATCTACGCCTCGTAACGCCCCGGCGCCCAGCTGTGGCACCCTCTCCATGCCCACGCCATCACCGGCCAGTTCATCTCAAACGAGTGAGTCGCGAACCACGCCACCACCATGAGAATGACATGTGGGCCAGCCGCATTTAAGGTCCGCATGTCATTGACTCATAGGCCGGGCACTAAGCCACTGAAGTTCGGTCTCGTGGGCCCCGAGAGGGAAATGTAACTCCTGCGGCAGGCCTTGTGGTGCTCCCGCAGTACGAGCTCGTGCCAAAACTGGAATTTGTTTCTTACTACTACTCCTACCAACTAGTACTAGTAAGGTACACGTGCATTGCACGCATGAGATTCTGGCGGTTTATGCATTATGCTTCTACATGTGGAGCTTTCTGGATTCTAACATGTGGAAAAATCTCGTGGAATGTAAGGTGAGGCAAGTTTGATTAACTTAGGTGAGTATTTGGTTCAAGCCACACCTTAGGCAAGCTACACTAAGGCCCCACATGACATACACACAATCTAAGATGACTTATTCACCTAGACGGAGGGAGTAGTGTTTCTAGCAAGATGCCCGCGCATTGCACGAAGTTGATGGAAAAGGTAAGCACAACTTATAAATTGACGGATGGAGTACTAGTTACAGTGATGCATATAATTAAGCAAAGGGATCGCACATGTCGGTATTGACTGGAACAAGAATGCAACAGCATAATAAGAATTAAGGCCACGATGATGCAATCACAGTGGTGGTTACAGAAGGCAAGAAGAAAGATGGATCCACGAACGTACGACCTCCTCCTCCTCAAATTAGTGTGTCGGGCCACCGACCGGCGGCTAAGGAGCGGCGGCTTTTGTGGCGAGGTCGAGGTGCTTCTCAGCAAAGGCATCCAAGGCTTCCAGCCGGTTGAGGAAGGCCAACGTCGTAGCGTCCTCATTGGCCTTGTAGATACCTATGTACACGATTTGCTCGTACACGTGGATGTGTAGGTCGACGAATTCTTGTAGGGCGAGGTGCCTCGCGGCGAGCGCGGCCTCCAGGTGGACATCCTTTGTGGCATCGGCAGGCAGTCGCAGGGCCACTAGTGCTTGAAAGAGGTTCCGGCCATGGAGGCCGATTAGGATGGCAGACAATGAGGAGCCCGGGCGCGGGGGCTGGAGGAGTACGGCGATGTCGTCCGCGAGCTTCTTGATGACGGTGAACTTGTTGCTGGTGTCAACGATCCTCTGGTCCAACTGAGAGTCATAGTTGGCGTCGACGGCAGCCATCCACCAGCCGGTCTCCAACACCGTCTGGAGACGATCCTCGGTGCCATGCCGCAGGCCAGCGTCATGGACCATCTGGCGCAGCCGCTGGCCTCTCACGCGCATCGCCGCCATGGGTCTGGAGTGAGCTATTTTGCGCTTAGTGTAGGTTCTTAGGCAAATGCTTAGGTGCGTACGATGTGGTAGGTGCATTGGAATGGAAGGGCGCCTTTATATAAGGTCAAACTGCGTTGCATTCACATCGTGTAGCCTCTTTTCCCGGACCTCCTCCCTTTACTTCCCTCATGCATTAATTAAAGGAGGATGCATTGTCCGTTTAACATATTGGGAACCGCTACTCCCTCCCTCGTCTGCATTAAAGCCATATCAGGAACTGCGCCCCCCGCTGTTAAATCGAATACTCCCTCCGTGTAGGTGAGTATTAAGTCATCTTACGAAAACCACTCGTTTCTTCACATTATATACGTACAATATATATGGCCAACATCATATAGCCAGCAGTTTAGTTGTCAAAGAATTTCAGGGTGCTTAGTTTTGTCAAAGAATTCCAGGGTGCTTAGTTTTATTTGAGGGGTGGGTTGTGCACTTATGCTAGACACCATTATTGTGACAAGCCTTTTTAATAGTACTACTGTACAAAAGTGGAGTATATACATTTTTTAAAAGGCTAGAGGGCGGGGCAGTCTAGCTCAGTCGGTTTCACGAGAGGCGAGGGCCTTTGTGATTTGCCGGCTCATTACTGCTGTTAAATCAAATAGTATTGTGTCGCCCGCTGCACGCCTGGCGCCTCCATTAAACCCCCTCCGTTAAACCTGCATGCAAACCGAGAATCCTACTCCGGCCACACGTCCGTTCATGAGCGGGACGGAATTAAACGCAACACCGGCCGAGCTCCTCCAGTCCGCCCTTAGTTTAAACGAGGCCAGACGCCGGCCAAGCTCCTACCATCCGCCCTCTATTTACACAAGGCCAGACAGACAGCGGGCAAGAATTGCACCCCTCCGCCGCTTCCCCATCTCCTCCTTCACCATTTTCTCCACTCTTCCGATGGCTTCCGATGAGCCATTCACCGGCATATTACCCGGCTGGGTGGCCCGCTGAGCCCTCCAGATACGGGAGAGGCCGCTCGATGCTTCACCAACCTTGCTTGGCCCGACGGAGCCAGTTTCCGCCCCAAGCAGGCGCGTGGTTCAGCAACTCGCTGCTCTAGTTCATCTCGATGAGGAGTGGCGAGTTGCTCCACGCCGTTACAGCGGCAAGCACGCCGGTACAGGCGTCGTCGCTGCCGTGTCATGTCGCGCCACCAGTGTCTGCGGTGGCCGCGTCTCCCGTGTCTGTGGGCGCGCCTCCCGTGCCTGCGGTAGCGCCATGCAGGCAAAGACAGAAGCCGGGTGTGTGGAGAGCGACGAGAAGGTGGCCAGCTTCTCCGTGCCCTCCTCCATCATCGAGGAGAAGTAGAACACGGGAGGCCGCCGGCACTTGGGACACATGAAGGCCACCGCCGAGGCGATGACCGCGGATTCAGGTGGTTTCTTTGCTGCTTCGTCTCTTCCGAGGACCTTCGTCGACCCCGCAAATGTCTGACGGACATGAGGAAGACAAAGGTATCCACGGGCGGCCATTTAGAACTAAAATAAGTCTAGATACATCCATTTCTAGGACAAGTATTTCCGGACGGAGGGAGTATTAATTATACAAGAGAGCCGAATTGGCACCTCTTAGTTCATGTAAATGTAATGAAATCCATCATGTTTATATGAAGATCCAGCTTTTTTATACGAAATCCTTCATGCTTATATGAAATCAGTCCGTGTTTGCACAAATTTCATCTGGTTGGTTAGAGTTGTAAAAATGTATGCTGCTGGCATTTGATGTCGTCCTCCACTTAAGGAAGCGGGAGGAAATTTTCCGGCTGCCGTTGGAGATGCTCTTTATGTTGGTGACATCCAATCCATTTGAGTTAATTGCCTGTATGATTGTCCCTCTATAAAAATTTAATTGCATGTACAGTGTACACGTGACTTGCAGGGTGGCTACAGCTTCGTACAGAAAGTTAAAAAGAGACAAGTCCATCCTTAATCTTGTATTCTAAGTACTTTGTGGGTTCCACTGTTAGTACAGTAGCGAAAGAAGTATATATTAAATAAGTAGAGTAATATATAAAATAAAAATATAAAGTTAAAAGACAGAATTCGAACTCATGTCATCGCATCGCGAGCATCCGGCGTTAACCAGCCCAGCACATTTTTGTTGTAGACCATGCTGGAGATATATCTCCATGTCTACTCTTATATATACTCCATTCGTTCATAAATATTTGTCTTTTTCATATTTGAAATGGACTACCACATACGGATGTGTATGTAGACATATTTTAGAGTGTAGGTTCACTCATTTTGCTCCGTATGTCTTTTCAGGAAGGGGTCAGATTTGTCCTTGATTTATTTATGAGGTATCCAGATGGCACTGCACCGCCAAGAAAAGAAGGTAACATCAAAATTATGGACTACATTTTTGAGTATGTTGGTAAGGTCCGGTCATATTCACTTGTTGAAATCTCTAAAAAGACAAATACTCCCTCCGTCCGGAAATACTTGTCATCAAAATGGATAAAAGGAAATGTATGTAGACATATTTTAGTTTAAGATACATCTCTTTTTTCCATTTTGATGACTAGTATTTTCGGATGGAGGGAGTAGAAAAAGAGTTGGTGATGATGGTGTGCGTGCCATCCTGCAATATAGGCCGTCGGATTTATATCTAAGGGATAGGAAAGAAACTATGGCAATTTTGCAAAAATATACCCACACGTCTCTCCATGTTCGCAAATAAGGCCTTCCCTCATTCAACCTTTTCTCTCACAAGATAAACTACTCATACAAATGCATCTTGATGTTCCGTGTAACGCACGGGCAGCTAGCTAATTTCTTTTAAAATAGTTGTTGCGATAATTGGGTTGAAGTGATATATTTTATGCCTGCCCCGAATGATTTCAGATTCACTAGTAGTAACAAAGAATAGGTTGCCTTGTTAATTAACAGAAAACAGGGTGAAAACTATCACATGAGGCCGGTAAAAACAAGGCACACTGGGTTCAGCGTCATCGTCACTACAGCTGTGCGCGCGCGAGAAGTCTACATATCGAGGGGGCTACCGAGCGAGGCACCGAGACACAATGTTTGAGAGAGAAACCAATTGACAGATTATGATGGGATCGAGTTGTCACCCTTCTGTTGTCATTGTTGGGGGGAGAGAAAGACGTATTGAGAGTGTGCGTGGTAGGCACAGAGGCACAACTAGCGAGTGTGTGTGTGTGTGTGTGTGTGTTTGAAAGAGGAGTAGATAGATTATTATCAAGGTCGATGTGCCACCCTACTCCTTCGGTGCTGGGTAGTGTGTGTGTGTGTGTGTGTTTGAGAGAGAAGCCAGTCGATAGATTAGTATCAAAATCGAGGTGTCACCCTACTCCTTCGGTGTTGGGAAGTGTGGGTGTGGGGGGGGCAGTGACACTCACATATCTCTACTCTTATAAAAAACAGAGTTGGTGATGATGGTGTTCCTTCCATCCTGCAATATAGGCCATCCGATTTATATCCGACAGACAGGAAGGAAACTATGGCAATTTTGCAAAAATATACCCACACCCCTCTCCACATTTGCAAATAAGGCATTCCCTCGTTCATCCTTTTCTCCCACAAGATAAACTTCTCATACAAATGCATCTTGATGTTCCGTGCAACGCATGGGCATCTTGCTAGTAGGGAGAAGGAGTTTGTGTGACACATATCTAGCTATATTAAGGGATAGGTAGATAGCATATGTGTGAGAGACATTAGTGGATGTGGGTGGGCAGAATTAAAGGGGTGGGCGTGTTAGACATAGAGAGCCTGTGTGTTTCTGTGTGAGAGACTTGTAGGACGGGGTAGAAAGACGAATTTAACCCTGACGGAGGGAGAGAAATACACGAAGTGCGCGTGTGTGATTCCGATGCCCACAGGGAAATGAGATATGTATGCATGTGAGAGAGATTGCACAATTCATTCACGTATCACTATCTAGCGATCGTGGACATGCATCGCTTGAACATAAGTCAATATCTACTTTGTATCGTGGCCAAAGGTACAATATCGATTCAACGCTATAAAGATTGGACACTCACATATCACATTTTTTCTATTTAAATAA
The DNA here is from genome assembly GCF_018294505.1 of Triticum aestivum. NCBI lineage: Eukaryota > Viridiplantae > Streptophyta > Magnoliopsida > Poales > Poaceae > Triticum > Triticum aestivum. The sequence continues at coordinate 184,284,385 of NC_057812.1, forward strand.
GCCTTTTTAGTTGTGCATGCCAAAGTTACAGTGATGTTTCTTCAAACAACCAATGTAGCTATCATGAACATGCATCATTGTTACTCTTGCATTCAAAATCATTAGTCTTGGATGATTTAAGTTTCTATTTTGAAGTAATATATGTAATATTCATATATGAATTCAACAGGTACGCAATTTATGAAATGGAGGCTATGTAATCATATGAGGTAACACTTTTAAGTAGCTAACTACAATATCCATTTCTTTTTGTGCGCCTCTACACTAACACGTCAATGCATTATGTTTAAAGTAAATAACCAATGGCACTAAATTATCTATTTACACGAGAAATACATAGGCTGAGCGTTTGATCCCTTATTTTGTGAACGCGCCACTACACCCGTACGATTGGCCGTGCCCGTGTGAACGTCCAAGTTATCGGTGGATCATCCCGAGTTATTGTCTTTTTCTGGGGTGGACTTCAGACTAGTTATTAACTGCTGACGTGTGCCCCGTGTACATAGTCTAGCATGACCTTCCCGCTAGCACGGTCTAAAATTAGTTGAAACTGGATACGAACGATCCCACTGGCAGCAAAATCTCCCGCCTCCTTCTAAAATTTCCGCCACCTTAGTCTTTAGCATGTGAAATCCCCCTTTTGTCCTTGGTGCACGGAGACCAACAGTTACAATACCGCCCTCATCTACATGATAGGTCGGGGCTGCTTTGGTAACTTCCGGTTCCCCACTACACGGCACCCCCATTTCCTCTCCCCCTCTCGCAAAAACGACTAACTCCACAGCACTAGAGCATCTTACATCACGCCGTCCGTAGTTCATCGCCCTTTCTCCCCTCCCCTCTCGAAACCCTAGACTGCTCATCCACCGGCGTACCATAGCCCATTCACTGCCAGCGGCGTCCACCTCTGCGGCCACATCTACCCCTCCCACCTCCCCTAGAAACAAGTAGAATGCTCATCCACCACTGTACCACAGCCCATTCAGTGTTGGCCTTGTCCACGGCGCCGGATCAGCTTCGCCGGTACTCTTGTCAACCGCCGCGCATCTGCAGCGGCTCATTCATACTCCCCACCGGAGACGCTTCGTCCACACCCCCCGGAGCCGCCCCACCGATGCCCCCGCCGACGGCCTTTGATCCTCTTTGCCGACACCTTCCTCAACCCTCCCGGAGCCGCTTCGCCGACACCTTCCTCAACCCTACCGGAGTAGCTTCGCCTATACCATTATCAACCCTACCGGGGCCGCTTTGCCAACTCACAAGTCCACGGCCTCAGATCCGCTTCCTCGCACCCTCATCCAACCTACCGGAGCAGCTTCTGACGCCCCATCCACGGCCACAGATCCGCATCGTCGACACCACCCTTAACCCAACCACCGGAGCAGCTTCTGACGCCCCATCCACGGCCGCAGATCCGCATTGTCGACACCATCCTTAACCCAACCACCGGAGCAACTTCACCTACGCCCTCGTCCACGGCCATAGATCCGCTTCGCCCACACCGTATTCCACTCTACCGGAGCCGCTCCACAAACACCCTACTCGACGGTTCTAGATCTCCTTACTGGACCCCGACAGCCAACGCAGCATCATCACCCTCGACGTTTCTAACCTGATTCCCACAGTCTAGAGAGATTCCAAGCACCCGCCACGGCCTAGGTACTTGTCACCTTTAAACCCGTCCAGCATCACCTGCCCGATGTACTTCAAATATACTAGCCGGTCGCTGTTACCTGTTATGCAGCTGGCAAAAACTACAAGGATGATGTTTCTTCTGGATCTAACAGCTTGGCCAACCAAGATCCTGGACTGAGGCATTGCTATGATCTTGTAAGTGCGTCTCTCTCTCTTGTATTGTTCTGTGCCTGCCAGCGTGCTTTGCTAGGATTTTTGACCAGTAATCCCTTTGTGTAGATAATGATTTCTACTACTCGCTGCTAAATTAGATATGTAGATGTCATACATGATACTACCTCGCACCTCCGTTCCTAAATATAAGTCTTTCTAGAGATTCCACTATAGGCTACATACGGAGCAAAATGAGTGAATCTACACTCAAAAATGCATCTATATACATCTGTATGTGGTCCATACTGGAATCTCTACAAAGACATATATTTAGGAACAGGGGCAGTACATTACAAAAAATCGTAGGTGGCATGTAGGAATTCCAGTGCACTACATTAGGCTCCCTTAGAGTGCCTGCTAGTCCAGCATACAGAGTCATGGCTAGTTTATGGTACGCACACAATCGTTAATTGGTGGTTTAAATATGCGCAAGGGATATGCAATGTAGTATCATGTAGAGATGTTTGAAATTAGCCATGTCAACTTGCAGATAGGGTTACACAATGAAAAAGTACAAGATGTATGTGGTAATTTCATGGAACATCGCAAAAAAGGAGAGGCATCGGTCAGCCTATACAGTGTGCCATGGTACGTCACTCCTCCATTGCAATCATCATGACATGTTGTTTATATTTCAGTTCTATTAGCCAAGTTTCTTATGGACAGTTATTACGAGTTATCCTAAGAAAATAAGCACCTGTGAATATAAGCTCCATCTAATAAGCCAACCAGTTCTTTTCATTGTGTTTTCAGCTTATCTTTGGTATGATCAGTGGAAAGTCTAGATTGCATTATATCTTTTTCATTTTGCTGCCCATATGGAAATTAGTTTGACTTGCAAACATCACAAATTGAACCCAGTGCAGTAATTAATATGATAGGAAAACAGACCATCACTATTTGCTCAAAATGCAAATACAAAGATACCATCTACTTGGCACAATCTACTTTGGTCAATGTTTTCCATAGAGATCCCATTGCCTAATTTAAACGAAGAACGCATGACCCACATTTAAATGAAGAACAATTATTTATTGAAATTTGATGGTCCAAGTGGCTGGTTATTATTGTATAGCAGCACCACCATCATATAGCAGCAGCTGCTCATAGCAACTCATCATACAGCAGCAGCAGTCTGCAATTCATCATATACCAACAGCAGCTCATAGCAATTCATCATATAGCAGCAGCAGGAGCAGCTCAGAGCAATTCATCATATAGCAGTAGCAGGAGCAGCTCATAGCAATTCATCATATAGCAGCAGCAGGAGCAGCTTGTAGCAACTCAACATATAGTAGCAGCAGCAGCAGCTCATAGCAATTCATCATATAGCAGCAACAGCAGCTCATAGCAACTCATCATACAGCAGCTGCAGCTCATAGCAATTCATCATATAGCAGCAGCAGGAGCAGCTCATAGCAATGCATCATATAGCAGCAGCAGAAGCAGCTCATAGCAATTCATCGTATAGTGGATTAGAATGAAAATTTGGCAAAAAATCAGAGGATATCCTCACCTTGTTGGATGAGATCATCCATCAACAGCACCTCAAGGCCATGGCCTGGGAGGAGGGGAGGGGGAATAAGGTGTCTTCTGCCGCGGTGTGGCATCAGCCATAGTTGTGCAGCGCCCGCCGGAGTAGTGCATTGGACGAACCACAGTGGAGCAGCTGCTGGAGACCATGAGAATGAGGAGCGGCGCCATAGGGAGGAGAAGCCAGGGAGATTTTCCCCTACCCGCCGGCCATGTAGCCTAGCTGGACATAGCATCGTCGAGGACAAGGCCAGATGGGACCAGTGGCGACGGCTCGCTGGAGGAACCCTAGTGCTGCAGGCAGGGGATCGAGGTAGAGGGAAAGGGGAGAGGAGATGCAAGTGGGCAGGGCAATGAATGCTTTCGTGTTTGTTTTTACTTGAGGGTCAGGTGTGACATGGGCGTCAGCAGTTGCATTTTGAGTGTAATATAGGCAGACAACAGAGTCATTTCACTATTCCCATTCCCTTCAATTTTTAGTGAGGTTCTACCCGAAACACCCCCCTCCAAAGCGAAATTAGTTAAGCCCAAGCCCATAACTCAAAAATGACTTGTTTACATCTTTTATGGCTTATTTTGACAATATGCCCTGAAAAGGCGGAATCAAACTGGCCCTTAACCTGCAATTCAATTGTGCGTGCAATGATGAATCACTCCTGCCTGCTATTTGTACATTTAGGCATCATCATACATGGCATAACCTAATACATGTGCATTCCATTGTAGAATATGGAATATGCAATGTTTATGTTAGTTCATACGTTGCACATGATGTTTAAATGCCCCTTAAATCTAGTCAGTCAAATGATGGTCTTTAAGCCTCCTTCTTTGCTTCTTTTCTTGATATGTAAGATTTGCTCACACATCTGTTCGATTGCTTGTTTGCACCAGCCAGCCATACTAGGACTATTTGCTTTGATTACTTGTTGTTCTTGACCTAACACTCTAACAGATCTTGTCAACGATTTAAACACTAAGGGTTGCTGTAGTGGGGCCTTGTCTAACTCATAGGTGACATAAAGGTTTGGATGTACACTACAGTAGGCAAGTATGTTAGGAAGGTATGCATATTTATCTTCCAAGGATACGAGTAACTAGTTGACATAATTATGTGGTGTTGTTTTGTTATAATCTCATCCTTTTGTGTTCACAGACTGGAAAGTATGCATATTTATCTTCCAAGGAGACGAGTAACTAGTTTGTGTCACCTTGCAGAGGGGGTGCATGAAGATAAGATTGAGGATTTCCAAGTACAAGATGTTAGGAAGGCGCCTTGCAAGAGAAGTAGGAGCTGTGCTGAGCCTCTTCAACCTGCTAAGGTAAGTCACTTTATGCAACTCAACAGTTCAATTCCTTGTTTTTTCAGGCATAGTTAATTTTCTCTTTTCAATTGCTTTATTTGTCCTCGGTTAATGAGATTCCCAAATAATCATGCCTGATGTTTGGTACTTGTATCACTATTAGTTGACATAATTAAAGGCCTTACCATTTAATTACACTGCCGAAGTGTGCCTGAAGCTTTGAAGTCTATTAACCAACTATTATTGCATGAGGCTCACAATCTAGTTTATACTACGCTAATGATTGCATAGTTTTGCCTGCTGTAGTATGTTTGTATGAAACCCTCTGCTGTTCATTATGCTCCCTAAGACTTTAGTTGAGGCACAGAATGGCCAACTGCTTGCTTACTTATACGCAACGTGATGTCCAAATTTGTAACTTGTTTGTGTTTTCGATTGGGCCCCAACATCATGCTCCTCTCGTGAGCTAAGAGGGATTTCTGTATGCAGGCTGCACAGACTATCTTTTTTATAATTTTTAAAATATCACATGGTTAGGCTTCATGATGTGTAACATTTTTTTTGAAAGTGACATGTAACATTATTGTTAGTCTTGTTTTGCCATGTAGTACAAAATAGTGTCTTGTTCACTTCACTGTTGTAACTATATTTTTGCCCTACTCATGTGTACTTACAGAAACATTTCAGGATGAAGTGACATCAGCACAAAGATCTGCGAGCAGTGCGGCATGGCCGTTACTGAATGATTATGGATTGGAATTGGAATCTGCTGATGTTCTCGAGCATCAAATAGAGGTGGCAAGACAACATGTACATGATTGTCAACGTATAATCAACAAGTTGAGACTAGACATGGATGTATTAGATGCAGGAGTCAAAAAATGAAACAAGACACTGAGGTAACCATGAAGGAATTGGAGATTTTGTAGACTAAAATTTGTGCTATCTGAATCCGGCCAATCCTATTTTCTGAAGAGATTATAGTTCAAATGGCGTTAAGTTGATGCGCGTCCATGATGTATGAGTTGTATTTGCCCAGTGTATGTAATTTGATGTTTGTGTATGCTTTATTATCACTTGTGCTGAACCATAATGCCCAGTGGGTATAATCGGCTGTAATTTCTTTATTGTATAGTGTAGGATTATTCTATCTTTCTATGCCTTGATCTCTTTGTTGTAATAGTGTAGGCTTTTTAGAGGTGATAGTATTGAGTAGGATAATTCTTTGAATATGCTATATCATTCAAACGGGGGCCAATTCGCCCGACCATTACCCTTCATGGGCCGTCGGATCCATGGGCCTTCTACGTCTCGTAGGATCCATGGGCCTTGTACGTCTCGTAGGATCCATGGGCCGCCGGCTCATTTATGGGTCTTGTACGGGCCTTTAATGGGCCGTAGACGGGCCTTTAATGGAAATCGTATGTTTTATGGGCTGACCATAATGGGTCGTTAATAGGCCGTATTTGGTGATACTATGAAAATGGCCCAACAGACTAACGGTCCACAAATGGGCCGACTGTAACGACGGGCTGAATTTGGCCCACAAATAGAAAATGACAGTAACAGGACGTAAGTAACCGAATGCTGCAAATGAGCCCAAGAATAAATGGGCCCTAAGAAGGTCGAAAGTTAACTTGGGCAGGAAACGGCCCAACGGAATAACGGGTTGTTAATGGGTATAAAGTGATACACTGTTCATTACGGGCCAGTTTCACCACGGGCCATTAATGGGTGTAAAGTAATACACTATTCATTACGGGCCACTTTCAGCACGGGCCGCTAATGGGCCAAGAGTTACAAAGGGCCTCATATGGGCCGAAAGACGTCATGGGCTATACATGGGCCAGAAGTGAAAATGGGCTGGAATCATATTGGACGGCCCAGATGACGCTACTGGGCCTAATTCGGATAGGGCGTAACGGGCCTTGGGTTAGCGGGCTGTAAATGGGCTATATGCAAACAGGTCGTTAATAGGCTTTCCATGGTCCGTCCGGCCAGCTTTTGACCAAGTCAAATGGGTCGGCCTTTTCACAGGAATGGGCCACTGTTGGGTCATGCCACATGTCGACGTATCATAGGCGCCTTCTGTCCAGTGAGTGGATGACATCTGTCCCAACGATGAGCCGACACGTGTTTCCTCTAGCCAATGATGATTTTACACTTGGAAAATCCCCATTGGTCGGGGTTGTTAACGGGTTATCGGATCCAAAACCCGACCCGATAGCTTAACGGCGTTCCGTTACGGTGGATGCCATGTGTCGGTCACCCTTGACGAAAGCACTTCTGTGACGCACGATTTATTGTCATGGAAGTGGACACTTCCGTGATGATAATTTTGGTAATGTCATGGAACACTTCTATGACAGCACAGGTATGACTATCTTATTTCTGTCATAGATTTGTCATGGATGTACATGCATGACAAAAAAAGCGACCTACTATGACAAACACGTATCATCACGGAAGTGTATTTTTTGTAGTGTACCTTGCTGTTTTTATATTTTTAGATTTCAAAAACCTTTATCTACCATCCATATTGCACTTGTATCACCATCTCTTCGCCGAACTAGTGCACCTATACAATTTACCATTGTATTAGGTGTGTTGGGGACACAAGAGACTCTTTGTTATTTGGTTGTTTCAGAGAGACATCTTCATCCTACGCCCCCCACGGATTGCTAAACCTTAGGTCATCCACTTGAGGGAAATTTGCTACTATCATACAAACCTCTGCACTTGGAGGCCCAACAACGTCTACAAGAAGAAGGTTGTGTAGTAGACATCAAGCTCTTTTCTGGCGCTGTTGCCGGGGAGGTTATCGCTTGAAGGTATATCTTTAGATCTTGCAATCGAATCTTTTAGTTTCTTGTTTTCTCACTAGTTTAGTTTATAAAATAAAATTACAAAAAAATGGAATTGAGTTTGCCTCATACGCTTCATCTTTTTAATATCTTTCGTGGGAATGATGGAAAGGAGAATTGTGCTCAAGTGCTAGAAGAAGAAGTCTATAAAATGTTTGGCACTAAATCTTTGAATGATGAGCATGATTGCAAGGTTGTTAGTATGAACTCCTTGAATATCCATAGTACTAATGATGATTGCACTAGTCATGATGAAAATGTCCCTTATAAGCATGTCAACTTTTGTGGAATACATAGAGCTTGCAAGTACACACCAATTAGGGAAAATAGATTTTGCAAGAGGCATAAGTATTTGGAAACTAAATGGTTGCTAGAGAGGCTTGATGTTTGTGCTGAAAATTTAAAATTTCTTCACCATACTTGTGAACTTTGCAATGAACATGGTCATTTAAATCTCAAGTGCAAATTGTTTCATGATCATATCGTGTCCAAAAATTGTGATGATTTGATTTCCCTTGCACATCATAATGAACTTAGTTTGCTTTTGGGTTATGAAGAAATGAAACATATAACTAAGCATATTCCAGAATATAACCTTGAGAAATTTCTCGATATTGATCTAGAAGAAGTTTTTATGTATTGTGCGGTGAATTGCATTGAAAATCCTTATATTGCCAATTACATAAAGAAAAGAAAACAAATAGAGGATGAAGAGAATACTAATGAAAGGGAATAGGCTTCCCAATATCCTCCTATTATTTCTTATGATGAATCAGGTAACGAGGAGGGGCCTTCTATTCAACCAATCTCATCAATAGGGATCTCCAAAAAGAGGATTGAACCCACACATGATGTGAAGAAGAAAAAGAAAAGATGGGGAAGCAAAGGTAAAAATGTATCTCTCCCAAATGATGTTGCTCCTATTACTTATCGTGATGATGATAATTGTTACACTATTGGTGTTATCCATACTATTAATGATGAGAGTGATTATGCTTATGATATGAAAAGGCCCAAGCTTGGGGACGCTATGTTTGATGAGAATGACATGTTTGAGAATATATTTGCTGCAATTAATGTTTGTCCCAAGCTCAGGGATGCTATGTTTAATGAAGATGATATTTCTAGCCTCCCAAGTTTTGATATGCAAATTTGTTATGATGATAGCATGCCTCCTACTTATGATGATTATATTGATGAAAGTGGGTTTGGAAGAGTGTCAACTTTAGGAAGGAATGATCCCACTATTTTGGAGGATGTTGAATCTTATTGTGATAATTATGAAAGTGGATTTGGAGATGTCATGACTTTATTTAGTAATGATTCTACTATCTTGGAAGAGGTTTCAATTGATTATGATGAGAACAAAGTTGCTACTTATGATGATTATTGTGATGACACATATGCTATATAAAGAAGTGATGATTATATTAAAACTTGTCATGATTATGATTACCCTTTTCCTGAATATTACTCCTTTAATGTGGAAACAATTTGTAGTATTCGAGTTTCTTATGATACTCCCACTATTCCGAATGAGAAGAATTTTGCTTATGTGGAGAGTAGTAAATTTTCTATGCTTGGAGATCATGAAAAGAATGACTTATGTGGTGGTTATATTGTTGAATTTATTCATGATGCTACTGAAATTTATTATGAGGGAGGAATATATGCTTGCAGGAGTTGCAATAATATCAAGTTTCCTCTCTATGTGCTTAAAGTTTTGAAGTTTTTCTTGCTTTACCTTCATATGCATGTTGATTCTTGTTCACATAAATTGTTTGATAAAAAAATGCCTACGCATAGGAAGTGGGTTAGGCTTAAATGTGCTTGTTATATTCTTCATGATGCTCTCTTTATGTTCCAATTCTTATCTTTTATGTGAGCATCATTGAAATCATCATGCCTAGCTAGGGGCGTTAAACGTTAGCGCTTGTTGGGAGGCAACCCAATTTTTATTTTTGTTCCTGTTTAGTAATAAATAATTCATATAGTCTCTGTTTATGTGTGGTTTTATGCTTTTAATTAGTGTTTGTGCCAAGTAGAACCTTTGGAAAGACTTGGGGAAAGTCTTTGCGATCATGCTGTAAAAAACAGAAACTTTAGCACTCACGAGATTTGCTGCCATTTTTATTGGAGAGTTCTATTTAGTTAATTCTTTTTCAAGATGATTAATAGACAAATTACTCACGTCCAGAAATTTATTTTAGAATTTTTGGGTTCCATAAGTATACTTATGATCCAGATTAGTACAAACTATTCTGTTTTTGACGGATTCTATTTTCTATGTGTTGTTTGCTTATTTTGATGAATTTATGAGTAGTATCGGAGGGTATGAACCATAGATGAGTTGGAATACAGTAGATATTACACAAATATGAATTTCAAATGAGTTCACAACAGTACCTAACTGGTGATTTATTTTCTTATACTAACGGAGCTTACGAGTTTTCTGTTAAGTTTTGTGTTGTGAAGTTTTCAAGTTTTGGGTAAAGATTCGATGGATTATGGAACAAGGAGTGGCAAGAGCCTAAGCTTGGGGATGCCCATGGCACCCCAAGGTAAAATACAAGGACACCAAAAAGCCTAAGCTTGGGGATGCCCCGGAAGGCATCCCCTCTTTCGTCTTCGTCCATCGGTAACTTTACTTGGAGCTATATTTTTATTCGCCACATGATATGTGTTTTGCTTGGAGCGTCTTAGCTTGTATGATTTGATTCTTTGCTTTTTAGTTTACCACAATCGTCCTTGCTGTACACACCTTTTGAGTGAGACTCTCATGATTTTAAATTTATTAGAATACTCTAGTGCTTCACTTATATCTTTTGAGCTATATAATTTTTGCTCTAGTGCTTCACTTATATCTTTTAAAGCACGATTGTGGTTTTATTTTATAGAAATAATTGATCTCTCATGCTTCACTTATATGATTTTGAGAGTCCTTTAGAACAACATGGCAATAATAAAAACTTTCATATAAGTGCATTGAATACTATGAGAAGTTTGATACTTGATAATTGTTTTGAGATATGGAGATGGTGATATTAGAGTCATGCTAGTTGAGTAGTTGTGAATTTGAGAAATACTTGTGTTGAAGTTTGTGATTCCCGTAGCATGCATGTATGGTGAACCATTATGTGATGAAGTCGGAGCATGATTTATTTATTGATTGTCTTCCTTATGAGTGGCAGTCGGGGAGGAGCGGTGGTCTTTTCCAGCCAATCTATCCCCCTAGGAGCATGCAGGTAATACTTTGTTTTGATAACTAATAGATTTTTGCAATAAGTATGTGAGTTCTTTATGACTAATGGTGAGTCCATGGATTATACGCACTCTCACCCTTCCACCATTGCTAGCCTCTCTAGTATCGCGCAACTTTCGCCGGTACCATAAACCCACCATATACCTTCCTCAAAACAACCACCATACCTACCTATTATGGCATTTCCATAGCCATTCCGAGATATATTGCCATGCAACTTTCCACCGTTCCGTTATTATGACACGTTTCATCATTGTCATATTGCTTGCATGATCATGTAGTTGACATCGTATTTGTGGCAAAGCCACTGTTCATAATTTCATACATGTCACTCATGCATCATTGCACATCCCGATACACTGTCGGAGGCATTCACATAGAGTCATATTTTGTTCTAAGTATTGAGTTGTAATTCTTGAGTTGTAAGTAAACTAAAGTGTGATGATCATCATTCTTAGAGCATTGTCCCAATGAGGAAAGAATGATGGAGACTATGATTCCTCCACAAGTCGGGATGAGACTCCGGACGAAAAAAAGAAAGAAAAAAGAAGAAAGGCCAAAAAGAAAAGAAAAAAGAAGGCCAAATAAAAAATGAGAGAAAAAGAGAGAAGGGACAATGTAACTATCCTTTTCCACACTTTTGCTTCAAAGTAGCACCTTGATCTTCATGATAGAGAGTCTCCTATATTATCACTTTTATATACTAGTGGGAATTTTTCATTATAGAACTTGGCTTGTATATTCCAATGATGGGCTTCTTCAAAATTTCCCTAGGTATTGATGAGCAAGCAAGTTGGATGCACACCCACTTAGTTTCTTTTGAGCTTTCATACACTTATAGCTCTAGTGCATCCATTGTATAGCAATCCCTACTCGCTCACATTTATATCTATCAATGTTCATCTCCATAGCCCATTGATACACCTAGTTGATGTGAGACTAGATTCTCCTTTTTGTCTTCTCCACAACCACCATTCTTTTCCACCTATAGTGTTATGTCCATGGCTCACGCTCATGTATTGTGTGAAGATTGACATTTGAGAACATCAAAAGTATGAAACAATTGCTTGGCTTGTCATCGGGGTTGTGCATGATTTAAATATTTTGTGTGATGAAGATAGAGCATAGCCAGACTATATGATTTTGTAGGGATAGCTTTCTTTGGCCATGTTATTTTGAGAAGACATGATTACTTTGTTAGTATGCTTGAAGTATTATTATTTTTATGTCAATATTAAACTTTTGTCTTGAATCTTATGGATCTGAATATTCTTGCCACAATAGAGAAGATTACATTGATAAATATGTTAGGTAGCATTCCACATCAAAAATTCTGTTTTTATCATTTACCTACTCGAGGACGAGCAGAAATTAAGCTTGGGGATGCTAATACGTCTCCAATGTATCTATAATTTTTCATTGTTCCATGCTATTATATTACCTATTTTGGATGTTTATGGGCTTTATTATACACTTTTATATTATTTTTGGGACGAACCTATTAACCGGAGGCCCGGCCCAAATTGCTGTTTTCTAGCCTATTTTAGTGTTTCAAGAAAAGGAATATCAAACGGAGTCCAAACGGAATGAAACCTTAGGAAGAGTTATTTTTGGAACGGAAGCAGTCCAGGAGACTTGGAGTAGACGTCAGGGAAGCTTCAAGGTGGCCAGGAGGCAGGGAGGCGCGCCTGCCCCCTGGGCGCGCCCCCACCCTCGTGGGCCCCTCGTGGCTCCCCTGATCGACTTTTTTCGCCTATATATATATATATATATATATATATATATATATATATATATATATATATATCAATATACACTAAAAACATCAGGGAGCACAATAGATCGGGAGTTCCACCGCCAGAAGCCTCCGTAGCCACAGAAATCCAATCTAGACCCGTTCCGGCACCCTACCGGATGGGGGAATCCCTCTCCGATGGCCATCTTCATCATCCCGGCGCTCTCCATGACGAGGAGGGAGTAGTTCACCCTCGGCCTCGGGGCTGAGGGTATGTACCAGTAGCTCTGTGTTTCATCTCTCTCTCTCTCTCTCTCGTGTTCTTAAGTTGGCACGTTCTTGATGTATCTCTAGCTTTGCTATTATAGTTGGATCTTATGATGTTTCTCCCCCTCTACTCTCTTGTGATGGATTGAGTATTCCCTTCGAAGTTATCTTATCGGATTGAGTCTTTAAGGATATGAGAACACTTGATGTATGTCTTGCACGTGCTTATCTGTGGTGACAATGGGATTTCATGTGATCCACTTGATGTACATTTTGGTGATCAACTTGCGAGTTCCATGACCTCATGAACTTATGCATAGGGGTTGGCACACGTTTTCGTCTTGACTCTCCGGTAGAAACTTTGGGGCACTCTTTTAAGTTCTATGTATTGGTTGAATAGATGAATCTGAGATTGTGTGATGCATATCATATAATCATACCCATGGATACTTGAGGTGACATTGGAGTATCTAGGTGACATTAGGGTTTTGGTTGATTTGTGTCTTAAGGTGTTATTCTAGTACGAACTCTATGACATATTGAATGGAAAGAATAGCTTCGTGTTATTTTACTACCGACTCTTGAATAGATTGATCAGAAAGGATACCTTCGAGGTGGTTTCGTACCCTACCATAATCTCTTCGTTTGTTCTCCGCTATTAGTGCCTTTGGAGTGACTCTTTGTTGCATGTTGAGGGATAGTTATATGATCCAATTATGTTATTATTGTTGAGAGGACTTGCACTAGTGAAAGTATGAACCCTAGGCCTTATTTCAACACATTGCAATACCGCTTGTGCTCACTTTTACCACTTGCTACCTTGCTGTTTTTATATTTTCAGATTTCAAAAACCTTTATCTACCATCCATATTGCACTTGTATCACCATCTCTTCGTCGAACTAGTGCGCCTATACAATTTACCATTGTATTGGGTGTGTTGGGGACAAAAGTGACTCTTTGTTATTTGGTTGCGGGGTTGTTTGAGAGAGACCATCTTCATCCTACGCCTCCCATGGATTGATAAACCTTAGGTCATCCACTTGAGGGAAATTTTCTACTGTCCTACAAACCTCTGCACTTGGAGGCCCATCAACGTCTACAAGAAGAAGGTTGTGTAGTAGACATCAAGTACTAGCCTTCTTTCACATGATTCTGCAGTGTGCTTTCATATGTTGTGCTACTTGTACGGTAATGTTGCTTGATTTTAGTGAACTGCACAAATGGAAACAAGACTTCCAATCTGTATGTGCACCGTAATATCCCATTGAGGTAAGATAAAGATATTTCACAACTGTTGGCCTGTATTTTGCCACTTTCATCCGAAAATTAATGTCATTGTTTGGTGCTATACTTGTGCAACCTAATTGACATGCCAAATCTTACATTGAAGGTGAAGCTTGTCTGTTATTGAACCAAGTAATGAAGGGGAAGAACAAGTAGAAGAAAAACAAAAATCAACTCCCGGTATTGTAATGAAGCACTAGAACTGTGGTGACACAAGTAATGATATAGGTTTGCATCTTAATTTATTGCTATGGCTGGAACGAGCAATTGTTTTGCCACTGATTTGATGCCACTCTTAATTTAATACGTAATTATCTCTACTTGTGCAAACAGGGATCTTCTTTGAGGATACCATATATTTTAGTGGAACTGCACAAGAAGATGTTGGAAACATTATACTAATCGAGGAGTATATAGTAAGCATGGCCACCACAGTAGATAGCAACAGATGGTTCCGAAGAAATGCTTCATCTGTATGCTCTACACAATAAGCCTCCTGACAAAGGTTGGTACTCGCCCACTGATTTCATCCATATGATTGAGCTTTGTCATCTCTATTGGTGTTGTGCTACTGTTTGGATATTGTCATCAAAAAGTCGTATTGTCCTAGAGAAGTGCTTCATCTGTGCTATTTTAAATATTTCCTTTCCTTTTTTTCAAGCAAACAGGGATGCTAGCATTTAGTTGTCCTCTTGTCTTTGCACAACAGGATCATCATCCTCTGAAGAAGAATATGGAGTACGTGAAGTGACTAGTTCCGATTATGCCAGGATGAAGAAACCATGTCTATCTTCTCATCAGAAGGAGCAGTTGAAGGATGGTTACATTACCCCCCCACAAGACCAAACTAACTTCAGCTAGAAAGGACTGACAAATCTCCATTTTCTTGTTGTGATGCGCGAGTACAATGTTGTTCTAGGATTCTTTCCGGTGAGTTCCATTTTTCTAAAAGGGTGCTCTACATGGACCTTGTAGGTGCCTATTTAAACTGTCAATTCATAGTACAGTTTGCTTTATACTAATCACTTTTTTGTATTTGTGCAAATAGGGGCGCTCATCTTGATTTCAATGGGAACTGCACAAAATGTTCATGAAGACATCGAGTCATTCATTTCCACCACAAGAAAGGAGGTGTCGAGCGAATTTGGTTGGTTTTGGTGGAACTGCACAAGAAGAATAGCTGGTTTATTTAGCACGAGGTGCCATGTCAATCTCCAAACTGATGGAAAACCCTTTCCATTCCACAATCATAGGCATTTGATATTTTGGAATGGTACAACCTTGTCAAATTTTGCTCATTGATTTTAGCAAGAAGACATGCATTTGATATTTTCGAATGGGACGCCCTTTGTTGTCAGCAGCGTTGATCCATTTTTTCTTTATTCTTTAGTTGTGAAGTAAATATTGGCTCTGACATGTGAGTCGCTGAGATGCATAATCATCGATTGTTTTGAATGTTCTCTATGAATTACCAGGCTTGTGTATTTGATTGCAATGTACATGAACGCTAAAAAGCCGCTCAAACTCTTTGTACTCCTTCTGTTCCTTTTTTACTTTGCACATTGTGAAAGTGCATACTTTTTTCTATAAGATTGGTCAAAGTAGAGATACTTTGACTGCAGAAAAAACTTGTATGCAGACTAGAAAGGACCGGAGGGAGTACATGTGAAATTGCTGCAAACGAGGTGATCACCCTGGGAATAATGCTAGTACGTATTCTTTTGCATGTTCATCCAATGCTAGTGATACAAGAATTCGAATTAATCGAAATAAATTCATTCATACACGGTCAGATTTCATATAAACATGTCGGATTTCATTATATTTCATTAATTAAAAAGGGGTGCATTGGATGTATAATTAATTAATCGAAGCTACCCACCTGTGTCCGGTAGCATACAACTAAAGTGCTCAAGTTCTCTAGCAAATGACTGTATCTCATGAGCTTGCTCAACCACGGAGCAGTCTTCAATCATCCTGTAATCATAGGATTGCTCCATGATGTACAGCTCGGTGCTAGCAACTAGAGGGTAGCAGCGGTGGCCTTACTTGGACCCGAGCGGCGGCGACCTACTATGTTCTACTCTTCCTCGTTTTCTGTGTGGCACGGCCTCGTTGGCAGTGGGGCGGGGCCTCGGCGGAGCCGGTGATGTCCTCTGTCTCATTGCCGGCGGGCGGCGCCTCGGCGGAGCGGGGGAAATTCTCCCCCTCGTTGCCGGCAGGGTGGGGCCTCGGCAGAGCCGGCGGTGTCCTCTGCCTCGTTGTTGGCGCCGCGGGGCCTCGGCGGAGCCGGCGGTGTCCTCTGCCTCGTTGTTGGCGCCGCGGGGCCTCGGTGGAGCAGGGCCTTGTCGAGGCCAACGGAGCGGGGACTCATTGGAGCCGGCGTTGTCCTCTGCCTCATCCTCGGTCTCGCCAAACAGCGCCTCGACCGCTTCATCGCCCTCTTTGTAGGCTGTCGCAGCCTCCACCACCCGCATGCGGTACCGCCATCGCTCGAGGTGGCCCTCACGGGCGGAGCGGTACGAGTCGAGCAGCGCCTCCTGCTCCGCGGCAATCTGCTCCTCCGCCTGCAGGTGCTCCTGGAGGAGATGGTGGTTGTAGGCGGCGTTGGCCTGCGCCTCCTGAAACTGCTCCTCACGCTTCTGCCTCGCCGTGTCCATATATTGGGCATGGGCCTCGCCGATGGTCATGGTGCAATGCACCGGCGAGGATGGCGCGGAGGAGGGGGTTGGCGCCAGATCATCGACTACCATGTTCTCCATTGGGACGTCGTCGTCCTCCAGCTGCCTGCCGGCCAGCCAGTCGGCAGCAATGGCTGCCATCTCCTTGTGGTCCATCGTATGCCCGTCCCGAAGAGCGCTGGAGCGCGAGGAAGCCATGGTGGGCAGTAGTGGTCTGGACAGGAGAAAGGGAACGAATGCGGAAGACTACGGCTATGGTCGGCACAACAGTTTATATAGCAATGGTGGGCGGCGGAGGGACGGACGTGTGGCGCCGGAGTAGCCGCCTCGGCAACTGCGTATCATTAATGTGGGTGGCAGAAGGATAGACGGACGACACTTGTGACGTTTGAAGGCGGAGCAATCGCCTGCACCGGGAAGTGGGGCGGGCGGCGCTGATCGTTTCGGGTGGAAAGCGCGCGCGGGCGATGGAGGCAGTCTGGGTGGGCCAGGGCAGACAGACTCGTGCTTGGTAGCGGGTCGGTCCAGCAGCCAAACATGTTGGCTCGCCAGCTAGCTCGCTGAGCTGAGCAACGACAATCAGACGATGGATGTAGCTTCCGACCAGGAGCCGGCGCCACTGTCCAAGCCGGTTCATGCCATGTTCACCATAGAGCATGTGCGGCCGCACTTCGATTCCCTAATGGCGGAAGAGCTACCAGCGCAGGAGGACATGTGCTGCAACCTTCATCTCCTCAACGAGCACTGATGAACAAGCGAACGACAATGCCGTCGCGGACATGTGGCCCTATGATCCTGGCTTCCCGAATGAGCAGCGGGCGCTGTATCAGACCATCTGTAGGGCCCACGAGGCCCTCTCCGTCTTCCTTCGAGTTGTTGCGCTCGTCGTGGGGCCGCCGTCTTGCGTTGTCAACATGGTCAACGGACATGAGGATGAGGAGATGACTTTACTTGGAGAGGATGACAATGGGGACCCACCAGGGCCATAGCCACACGTACGCAAGTGCCTCCTTATTAGTATTTAAAACTATAATGTTTTTGCTTCCTCCTGGTTTCCCGACATCACGGTCCCACACCATTGTCAACCTATGTAGTATATAAACAACAGAATTGCACAAGAAGCGGCTGGCAGCTAGGACCAAGCAACTCAAGCAGTATTTGTGTTTTTGAGGTGTGAGCACTACAGAGTTTTTCTTCAGCGATGTTTAGCCCAGATATTATTTTTTCTCCTCTGAACAACAACGAAAACATCGCTGCAGGTATTAACTGGGCGGGCTGTGGCCCGTCTAGCCCAGGCCAGATATCTAGCCCAGATATAATTTTTTTCACGCTGAAAATTGCTAGCCCAGCTATACTATTTTAACGAATACCGAGGCAAGGTCAAGTTGTTATTCTCTGCCCCGCTGGGCTGCAAATCTTTCCTAGGAGGGATGCATTAGGCTTAACAAGAGAATGAGCTTTAAGAAATAATAAATGGGATGTAATTATAAAAACTGGGCAGCAACTATAAAAAATGCACCAAACACGTAATTACTTTATAAAATATTATTTTTGGATATTGAAAATTTTAATTTCATTAATTGTTGCGAGCGCAATGTTTTGTTGGATTTTTACGTAATATAAATTTATATTGAAATTGTATTTAATCTAACTAGAAATTTCAGGATAAAAATATTTCGGATCCAATCAAAATGTGGGAAATTTTGTTGAATTCTGTTTTAAACGGTTGGTTGAAATGGGTTGTACTCTTAACAAACTGTAAATGGGCTGTAGTAAATTCCATTAGAATTCAAAAATTGGCTGCACATTCTTACAAATCTCAAATGGACTATAACTTCTCTTCCACACACTTGTGGCCTTACTAAGTTGAGGCGTCCCCTAAAAAAAGAAAGTTGACGCGTATGCAAGGCTTTGTCAACTTATAGTCAACAGACGGTTCTAGCATGAGTGGCCGTTGGATGTCCATCCAACGGATGCCATGCTTCTTCTTCAATCTCGGATATTCTAGCTTCACCCGCCCAAAAAATGATTCCTCCCCCTGACATCTGGGCACACCGTTTCGGAAGCTGACCTCTGGGCCTACTAAGTTGATGCGTACCAAGGGCTTTGTCAACTTAGTCAATATAAACGATTCTAGCTGCAGTGATAGTACGATTTCCATCCAACGGCCGTCGTGCTTCTTCAACCTCTGGTCTTCTTGCTCCAGCCGCCCAAAGCAGCGTCGGTCGTGCCACCTGCACCTGCCTCCCGTGGCCGACTGTGCTGCCGCGAAGGCCTCACCGCCCCCTACTACTCCCACCACTAGCCAGGCCATCCCTCCACTCACCCACACCCCCTGTTATTATGCGGCAACGACAGTCTCACACCACAGCCGAACTAGTGAACCCTCGTACTCCTCTCTGCGTGGGTATAACTATCGCGTCTTCCCTCGCTCCGCGTCGTCTCCTTCCTAGACCTCACCGTCGTCCACCGCCGTGGTGCTCTCGGCGTGGCGTGGTCAATGTGGTCGACGACCGACTTCCATCGGAAGAGTACTGTACGTGGAGAGGTTGACAGCTGGGTCCACGGCAGCCACAAGGAAGTGCCTCCTTATTACGTGCAAAATAATTATTCCTCCACCTGATAGCGGGGACCCACTGGACAGGCCACCGTATTTCATGAAAAAAATGTTTCCCCCCTGACTGCTGGGACCCACCAGCTATATCTTCACACGCAAGGAAGTGTGTCCGAAAAAAACGATTCGCCCCCCTGACCGCTTGGACCCACCGGCTATATCTTCGCACGCAAGGAAGTGCTTGACAGTCGGGACCCACCTGGTCAAAGCGTACTTAGCGTTGTCATTCTGGTCGTGAACGTGTACGTAGATACTGGTCGATGTAGAGGCGTGCATGTGTCGTAGTAGAGGCGCACACGTAGCATGTACACGTACGTACAACGGCCAGTGTGCAAGAAAGAAAATACGGCCACGTACGTACATACGGGCGGGGTCTCGAACGCCTACTCGCGCATACGTACGGCCAGGGCTCGTGTACATGGTTGGGTTAGAACGGAGAAACTGCGTCGTCGTCTTGTTCATGGGGAGCCAACTGACTGGGTCGGAACGGAATGCGTCGTCATGTTAATCGGGAGGGCTTGGACGGAACAGCCGATGGAAACGAGGCCTGATGTACCGCAGAACGGAGGAAATAGCCTTGTGTTTGACCGGCCACGGTCAAAACAGGATCCCGTTCATCGGGAGGGGTCTGGCGTACCGCAAAATGGAGGAAACGTACATCCTACGGTCGAAACGGGGGTCCTGTTCATCGAGAGGGGTGTGGCATACCGCAAAACGGAGGAAACTGACTTGTGCTGGAGCACTACCTTCGAAACGGGGGTCATGTTCATCGTGAGGGGTGTGGTGTACCGCAAAACGGGAATCCATGGGATATTGTTCATCTCCACCGTCGACCCCTCCAGCCCCCGCGGGCTACTGTTCATCCATCGTCGACCTCCTCCAGTATCCACCTGCGATTGTTCATCCATGGGTTCCTGTTCATCCAGCCTCCACCGCGCGCAGCGCCTCCTGCTCCGCGGCAATCTGCTCCTCCGCCTGCAGGTGCTCCTGGAGGAGATGGTGGTTGTAGGCGGCGTTGGCCTGCGCCTCCTGAAACTGCTCCTCACGCTTCTGCCTCGCCGTGTCCATATATTGGGCATGGGCCTCGCCGATGGTCATGGTGCAATGCACCGGCGAGGATGGCGCGGAGGAGGGGGTTGGCGCCAGATCATCGACTACCATGTTCTCCATTGGGACGTCGTCGTCCTCCAGCTGCCTGCCGGCCAGCCAGTCGGCAGCAATGGCTGCCATCTCCTTGTGGTCCATCGTATGCCCGTCCCGAAGAGCGCTGGAGCGCGAGGAAGCCATGGTGGGCAGTAGTGGTCTGGACAGGAGAAAGGGAACGAATGCGGAAGACTACGGCTATGGTCGGCACAACAGTTTATATAGCAATGGTGGGCGGCGGAGGGACGGACGTGTGGCGCCGGAGTAGCCGCCTCGGCAACTGCGTATCATTAATGTGGGTGGCAGAAGGATAGACGGACGACACTTGTGACGTTTGAAGGCGGAGCAATCGCCTGCACCGGGAAGTGGGGCGGGCGGCGCTGATCGTTTCGGGTGGAAAGCGCGCGCGGGCGATGGAGGCAGTCTGGGTGGGCCAGGGCAGACAGACTCGTGCTTGGTAGCGGGTCGGTCCAGCAGCCAAACATGTTGGCTCGCCAGCTAGCTCGCTGAGCTGAGCAACGACAATCAGACGATGGATGTAGCTTCCGACCAGGAGCCGGCGCCACTGTCCAAGCCGGTTCATGCCATGTTCACCATAGAGCATGTGCGGCCGCACTTCGATTCCCTAATGGCGGAAGAGCTACCAGCGCAGGAGGACATGTGCTGCAACCTTCATCTCCTCAACGAGCACTGATGAACAAGCGAACGACAATGCCGTCGCGGACATGTGGCCCTATGATCCTGGCTTCCCGAATGAGCAGCGGGCGCTGTATCAGACCATCTGTAGGGCCCACGAGGCCCTCTCCGTCTTCCTTCGAGTTGTTGCGCTCGTCGTGGGGCCGCCGTCTTGCGTTGTCAACATGGTCAACGGACATGAGGATGAGGAGATGACTTTACTTGGAGAGGATGACAATGGGGACCCACCAGGGCCATAGCCACACGTACGCAAGTGCCTCCTTATTAGTATTTAAAACTATAATGTTTTTGCTTCCTCCTGGTTTCCCGACATCACGGTCCCACACCATTGTCAACCTATGTAGTATATAAACAACAGAATTGCACAAGAAGCGGCTGGCAGCTAGGACCAAGCAACTCAAGCAGTATTTGTGTTTTTGAGGTGTGAGCACTACAGAGTTTTTCTTCAGCGATGTTTAGCCCAGATATTATTTTTTCTCCTCTGAACAACAACGAAAACATCGCTGCAGGTATTAACTGGGCGGGCTGTGGCCCGTCTAGCCCAGGCCAGATATCTAGCCCAGATATAATTTTTTTCACGCTGAAAATTGCTAGCCCAGCTATACTATTTTAACGAATACCGAGGCAAGGTCAAGTTGTTATTCTCTGCCCCGCTGGGCTGCAAATCTTTCCTAGGAGGGATGCATTAGGCTTAACAAGAGAATGAGCTTTAAGAAATAATAAATGGGATGTAATTATAAAAACTGGGCAGCAACTATAAAAAATGCACCAAACACGTAATTACTTTATAAAATATTATTTTTGGATATTGAAAATTTTAATTTCATTAATTGTTGCGAGCGCAATGTTTTGTTGGATTTTTACGTAATATAAATTTATATTGAAATTGTATTTAATCTAACTAGAAATTTCAGGATAAAAATATTTCGGATCCAATCAAAATGTGGGAAATTTTGTTGAATTCTGTTTTAAACGGTTGGTTGAAATGGGTTGTACTCTTAACAAACTGTAAATGGGCTGTAGTAAATTCCATTAGAATTCAAAAATTGGCTGCACATTCTTACAAATCTCAAATGGACTATAACTTCTCTTCCACACACTTGTGGCCTTACTAAGTTGAGGCGTCCCCTAAAAAAAGAAAGTTGACGCGTATGCAAGGCTTTGTCAACTTATAGTCAACAGACGGTTCTAGCATGAGTGGCCGTTGGATGTCCATCCAACGGATGCCATGCTTCTTCTTCAATCTCGGATATTCTAGCTTCACCCGCCCAAAAAATGATTCCTCCCCCTGACATCTGGGCACACCGTTTCGGAAGCTGACCTCTGGGCCTACTAAGTTGATGCGTACCAAGGGCTTTGTCAACTTAGTCAATATAAACGATTCTAGCTGCAGTGATAGTACGATTTCCATCCAACGGCCGTCGTGCTTCTTCAACCTCTGGTCTTCTTGCTCCAGCCGCCCAAAGCAGCGTCGGTCGTGCCACCTGCACCTGCCTCCCGTGGCCGACTGTGCTGCCGCGAAGGCCTCACCGCCCCCTACTACTCCCACCACTAGCCAGGCCATCCCTCCACTCACCCACACCCCCTGTTATTATGCGGCAACGACAGTCTCACACCACAGCCGAACTAGTGAACCCTCGTACTCCTCTCTGCGTGGGTATAACTGTCGCGTCTTCCCTCGCTCCGCGTCGTCTCCTTCCTAGACCTCACCGTCGTCCACCGCCGTGGTGCTCTCGGCGTGGCGTGGTCAATGTGGTCGACGACCGACTTCCATCGGAAGAGTACTGTACGTGGAGAGGTTGACAGCTGGGTCCACGGCAGCCACAAGGAAGTGCCTCCTTATTACGTGCAAAATAATTATTCCTCCACCTGATAGCGGGGACCCACTGGACAGGCCACCGTATTTCATGAAAAAAATGTTTCCCCCCTGACTGCTGGGACCCACCAGCTATATCTTCACACGCAAGGAAGTGTGTCCGAAAAAAAACGATTCGCCCCCCTGACCGCTTGGACCCACCGGCTATATCTTCGCACGCAAGGAAGTGCTTGACAGTCGGGACCCACCTGGTCAAAGCGTACTTAGCGTTGTCATTCTGGTCGTGAACGTGTACGTAGATACTGGTCGATGTAGAGGCGTGCATGTGTCGTAGTAGAGGCGCACACGTAGCATGTACACGTACGTACAACGGCCAGTGTGCAAGAAAGAAAATACGGCCACGTACGTACATACGGGCGGGGTCTCGAACGCCTACTCGCGCATACGTACGGCCAGGGCTCGTGTACATGGTTGGGTTAGAACGGAGAAACTGCGTCGTCGTCTTGTTCATGGGGAGCCAACTGACTGGGTCGGAACGGAATGCGTCGTCATGTTAATCGGGAGGGCTTGGACGGAACAGCCGATGGAAACGAGGCCTGATGTACCGCAGAACGGAGGAAATAGCCTTGTGTTTGACCGGCCACGGTCAAAACAGGATCCCGTTCATCGGGAGGGGTCTGGCGTACCGCAAAATGGAGGAAACGTACATCCTACGGTCGAAACGGGGGTCCTGTTCATCGAGAGGGGTGTGGCATACCGCAAAACGGAGGAAACTGACTTGTGCTGGAGCACTACCTTCGAAACGGGGGTCATGTTCATCGTGAGGGGTGTGGTGTACCGCAAAACGGGAATCCATGGGATATTGTTCATCTCCACCGTCGACCCCTCCAGCCCCCGCGGGCTACTGTTCATCCATCGTCGACCTCCTCCAGTATCCACCTGCGATTGTTCATCCATGGGTTCCTGTTCATCCAGCCTCCACCGCGCGCTACTCCACCAGCTATTGTTCAACCAGCCCTCTCCACACGGGCACCTGTTCAACCACCCCTCCACGGGCTACTGTTCATGCAGCCCTCCACCATCTACTATTCATCCAACCCTCCACGGGGTCGTCCTGTTCATCCAGCCCTCCACGGGGTCCTGTTCATCCAGCCTCAACTGACTCGATCGATCGGGGTCCTGAGGCAACACCACGGGGTCCTGTTCATCCACCCCCACCAGGAATTGTTCATCCAAACCCCCCACAGCAACGCTCACTGTTCATCTAGAGGCAACATTGATCGGCTTCAGTTAGCAGCAGTAGCGAAGGAATCACTCGATCGGGTTAAGTTAACAGCCATCGAACGATCACTTGGGTTCAGTAACGCGTAGCCTGTAGTGCAATCGCTCAGGTTCAGTATGAGAACGCCTCACTCAGGTTCAGTTAGAGCCCAACGCCTCGCACCCACGCACGTGCGTGTACGAGAGGAACGCGCATCGCTCGGCCCCGACCACCCACCGTAACCGAGAACACCCCGATCTTTTCCTCGCCCTTGCTTCAACCATGGTTTTTTCCGTCATGGACGGCCCAAAGAATGTCATGCAGCTGCGTCTCTGGCCCACCCAGGACGAAAAGCCCATTTTCTGACATGATTTTTTGTCATAGAAGTAGGAGCCCACCACATCTATGATGATACCAGGTTTTGCCTCAATTATTGTCATATAAGTGTCATAAGTATGACAGAAAAAAATTTGTTCGCCCCAAAATGTCATGGATGTGTCTTTTTTTTGTAGTGTATATTGAGTGAAGTTGAAAATGCTGAAGAGCGTTAGCAGTACAATCCAATTGCCTGGTTTGACACCAAGGTGCTCATGATTTATACTTTATGCAGGGAAGATTGAGTGTTTCATGTTTACCACAATTACGTGTATAGAGGTTGTTTCCTTTAGCCCCATTATTATGAATGGCAATGATGAATTACATGCATGTCTTGTATTATGCTTTCGATGTCAAATTGATAGACTATTGCCTTGAATTACTCGTGTCTTAATATTCATGCCATGATTAGATTACATGATCAAGATTATGCTAGGTAGCATTCCACATCAGAAATTATCTTTTTTATTATTTACCTACTCCAGGATGAGTAGGAATTAAGCTTGGGGATGCTGATACGTCTCCATCGTATCAATAATTTTTGATCGTTCCATGCCAATATTCTACAACTTTCATATACTTTTGGCAATATTTTCTATTATTTTTGGGACTAACATATTGATGTAGTGCCCAGCGCCAGTTCCTGTTTGTTGCATGTTTTTTTCGCAAAATATCCATCTCAAACAAAGTCCAAATGCGATAAAACTTTATGTAGAATTATTTTGGAATATATGTGATTTTTGGGAAGCGGAATCAACGCGAGACGATGCCCGAGGGTCCCACAAGCTCAAGGGGCGCGCCTGGCAAGCTTGTGGCCACCCTGTAGGTCGGTTGGACGTGTCCATCGCTCGCAAGGAATCTTATATCCGGATAAAAAACATCTTAAAATTTCAGCCGAATCAGAGTTATGGATCTCCGTATAATTAAGAAACGGTGAAAGGCCAGAAAACGAGGACATGAAACAGAGAGATAGATCCAATCTCCTTCCCCTCCACCATCATGGAGGCCATGGACCTGAGGGGAAACCTTCCTCCCATCTAGGAGGGAGGTCAAGGAAGAAGAAGAATAAGGAGGCGGCCTCTCTTCCCCTCTCTCCCGGTGGCGTCGGGGCAAGGATCATGATGGTGATCTACACGAACAACCTCGCTACCATCAACACCAACTCTCTCCCACTCTATGCAGCGGTGTAATATGTCTCCAATGTATCTATAATTTATGAAGTATTCATGCCAATATATTATCATTCTTGGATGTTTTACAATCATTTTATAGCAACTTTATATCTTTTTTGGGACTAACCTATTGACCTAGTGCCCAGTGCCAGTTGCTGTTTTTGCTTGTTTTTTACATCGCAGAAAATCAATATTAAACGGAGTCCAAACACCGCGAAACTTTTGGTGGATTTTTTATTGACCAGAAGACTCCCGATGGGCCAGAGCAGCACGTGGGGGTGCCCCGAGGGGGCACAACCCACCAAGGCGCGCCAGGGCCCCCTAGCGCACCCAGGTAGGTTGTGCCCACCTCGGTGGCCTCCCGTACCCCTTCTTTGCACTATAAATTCCCAAATATTCCGAAACCCCTCGGGGTTAACCTAGATCAGAAGTTCCGCTGCCGCAAGGCTCCGTAGCCACCGAAAACCAATATAGACTCGTTCTGGCACCCTGCTCGAGGGGGGAATCATCTCTGGTGGCCATCTTCATCATCCCGGTGGCCACCACGATGAGGAGGGAGTAGTCCACCCTCAGGGCCGAGGGTTTGTACCAGTAGCTATGTGTTTAATCTCTCTCTCTCTCTCTCTCGTGATCTATATCACGGGCTTTGTTAATATAGTCGGATCATATGATGTTTCTCCCCTCTATACCCTTGTTGTGATGAATTGAATCTTTACCCTTTGAAGTTTTGTCTTGTCGGATTGAATATTCAGATATGAGAACACATGATGTATGTCTTGCGGTATGAATACTTGAGGTGACAATGGAGTATCATATTGATTCACATGATATGTCTTTTGGTATTCAACTCGCGGATTACCGTGGTGACATTGGGGTAATCTATGCATAGGGGTTGATGCACGTTTTTATTATCTTTTCTTCGATAGAAACTTTGGGGTCTCCTTGTAGTTCTTTGTGTTCGATTGAGTATAATGAATATGAATTTGCTTTGGTGTTATTATAGTACGAACTCTAGGATAGATCAAATGGAAAGAATAGCTTTGTGTTATTTTAGTACGAACTCCTGAATAGATCGAACGAAAAGAATAGCTTTGAGGAGGTTTCATATCCTACAAACAATTTCTATCTTTTGTTCTCCCCTAATAGGAACTTAGGAGTGATTCTTTATTGCACTCTGAGGGATAATCATATGATCCAACTATGTTAGCACTGTTGAGAGATTGCACTAGTGAAAGTGCGGACCCTAGGCCTTGTTTTTTAAGCATTGCAATACCCTTTTGTGCCTATTTACTATTTGCTACCTTGCTGTTTTTATTTATTCAGATTATAAAAAATATATTTCTACCATCAATATTACACTTTTATCACCATCTCTTTGCCGAACTAGTGCACCTATACAATTTGCCATTGTATTAGGTGTGTTGGGGACACAAGATATTTCTTGTATTTGGTTGCAGGGTCATTTGAGAGAGACCATCTTCATCCCACACCTCTCATGGATTGGTAAACCTTAGGTCATCCACTTGAGGGAAATTGCTACTGTCCTACAAAACTCTACGCTTGGAGGCCCAACACGTGTCTACAAAAATAAAGTTGTGAAGTAGACATTAAGCTCTTTTCTAGTGTCGTTGCCAAGGAGGTTAGGTAAGCGGCACTCACATCCCGTCAACGAAGATCTTTTCTAGTGCCGTTGCCGGGGAGGTGAGTGCTTGAAGGTATATCTTTAGATCTTGCAATAGAATCTTTTAGTTTCTTGTTTTATCACTAGTTTGGTTTATAAAAGAAAACTACATAAAAATGGAATTGAGGTTGCATCATATTATTGATCATCTTTATAATATCTTTCTTGAAAATGATGGATCGGAATATTGTGCTCAATTGTTAGAAGAAGAAGTCAATAAAATGTTTGGCACAAAATATTTGAATGATGAGTATGATTGAAATGTTGTTAGTATGAATTATTTGAATATCCATAATGCTAATGATATGCAAAGCCATAAGCTTGGGGATGCTATATTTGATGAATATGATATTTTTAGTCCACCAAGTTTTGATGAGAAAATTTATTATGATGATTATATTGATGAAAGTGGATTTGGAGAGGTCGTGACTTTATTTAATGATGAATCCACTATTTTGGAGGAGGTTGCAATTGATTATGACAAGAAAGTTCCTATATATGATAATTATGGTGATGACATGTATGCTATATTGAATAAATATAACCATGAAACTTGTCATCATGATTTTAGTTTCCAATCACATGAGCGTTATTTTGTTGAATTTGCTTCCACAATTATTGATGAGAATAACTTTGCTTATGCGGAGAGTAATAAAATTTCTATGCTTGTGAATCATGAAAAGAATGCTTTATGTGATAGATATATTGTTGAATTCATTCATGATGCTACTGAAAATTATTATGAGAGAGGAACATATGCTTGTAGGTATTGCAATAATATCAAGTTTCCTCTCTATGTGTTGAAAATCTTGAAGTTATATTTGTTTTGCCTTCCGATGCTAGTTGATTCTTTTTCCCATGAATTGTTTGCTCACAGAATCCCTATGCATAGGAAGTGGGTTAGACTTAAATGTGCTTACCATGTGATTAATTATGCTCTCTTTATGTTTCAATTCTTATCTTTTATGTGAGCATCACTGAAATCAGAATGCCTAGCTAACATGCATTAAAGAAAAGCGCTTGTTGGAAGACAACCCAACATTTACCCATACTGTTTTTTTTGTGTTAACATGATTAAGCTACTATATTAATCATGTTTTCTTGCTTTCGTTTCAATAAAGTGCCAAGTAAGACCTTTGGGATGGCTTACGGTGATAGTTGATTTGATCTTGCTGAAAAACAGAAACTTTTGCACTTAGGAAAACAATTCTCATTTTTAACAGAAGCGCGATAAAATGCTGATTCTTTTTGCAGAAGATTAATAGACAAATTAACCAGGTATTACTATTTTTGAGAATTTTTTGAGTAGCATAAGTATGGTTCGAGTACATATTACTACAGACTGTCCTGTTTCTGACAGATTCTGTTTTCAATGCATAGTTTGCTTGTTTTCTAATTTCCATGGCTTATATTGCTCAATATAAATTGTGGAAATGATATGCTACAGTAGTAATTGTGTCAGAATAATTATGAATCTTGTCTTTGACAGTACCAAAGTGAAATGGTTTGCTCTTTATCATACTAACATGTCTCACAAAGTTCCATTAAGTTTTGTGTGATTGAAGTTTTCAAGTTTCGGGTGAGATGTCAATATGATGAGAATAAAGAGTGACAAGACCCTAATCTTGGGTATGCCCAAGAAACCCCGAGGTAATATTCAAGGAATATATAAGAAACTAAGCTTGGGGATGCCCCGGAAGGCATCCCCTCTTTCGTCTTCAACATTATCGATAACCTCACTTGGAGCTATGTCTTCATTCGTCACATGATATGAGTTTTACTTGGAGCGTAATTTTATTTTGTTAGGATTTTCTTGCTGTTATTTAGAATAATGTTTTGCATCTTTTACTTAAATAAAAGTGGCAATGATAGCCTTTGCCATGCTTATTTTGAAAGTATACATGTTGCTGTTTGAAAACACAAAATTTACCGCTGTTGCAAAAATTCACTAGAAAATTCAGAATGTGATAAAATGTTGAAACTTTTTGAAAAATTAGATCTGATAAATTTTATACAGTGTGGAAAAATTTCATAACTTTTGGAGTTAGGGAAGTATTGATACTCTTTCATTCTTTACAGACTGTACTGTTTTGGCAGATTGCTGTTATGTTTGCATTGTTTGCATATGTTTGCTTGTTTAATGATTCTATTTGAACATAGGAGTATTAAATATGCATAGGCATTTAGTATGCAAATTTGAATAATGATTTTAGTGATTTTCTACAGTAGATAATGATAAGGTTTTTGCATTGGTCTATACTAACTTATCTCATAAGTTCTTGTTGAGTTTTGTGTGGATGAAGCTTTTGAGATTTAGGAAAACCGTGATATGTGAAGAATTAAGGAGACACAAAAGCTCAAGATTGGGGATGCCCAAGGCACCCCAAGATAATATTTCAAGAAGTCTCAAGCATCTAAGCTTGGGGATGCCCCGATAGACATCCCACCTTTTCTCTTCAACAATTATCGGTTAGTATCGGTTGAGCCTAAGTTTTTGCTTCTTCGTATGAGTTGTGTTATTATTAGAATGTCATTTTATTTTATTTTTGCTTTTTTTATAATAAAATACTTAGATCTGAAAGTTTTAAATAAAATAGAGTCCTCAAATAGTTGCCAAGGAGGCTAAGTAAGCGGCATTCACATCCCGTCAATGAAGCTCTTTCGTATGTCATTTACTCTTGTGCTTCACTTATATCCTATGAGTAAATTGTTGAATAAATTGAATGTCATGAAGTTGAAATCATATCATGCCTAGTGGTACCTTCACATTGGGTTTATAAAGTGAAATCTTTTGAGGCTTGACAATCACAATATTGGTCATACAAGCAATTCATGAATAATTAGTATAAGGAAGAGAACTTTCACATATAAATACACCATCACGGAAATCTTTTGTGATTGTGAGCCCCCATCAAAATATTATATGCCAAAATTGTTGACGTTGTACAAGGAAGAAAACGTAATGGTTTATGTTTGTTCATGTTCACATAGAAGTTATACTGTCATAGATCCTTCAACATGTGGTGCTTGCCCCCATCTTTGCAAGCCAAAAATTCTGCACCAAGTAGAGATACTACTTGTGCATCCAAAAACCCTTAAACCCAAATCTTATTTTCAATAGTCCACCATACCTACCTAAGGATTGAGCAAGATCCTTCAAGTAAGTTGTCATCGGTGCGGAAAGGCAATAAAAATTGCTTCTAAAAGTGTGAGATCATTTAGTCTAAAAGAAAATTGAGCATTGCACGAACTTGTGATGGTGAAGAATAAAAGTGACAGACTGCATAATAAAGGTCGCTATCACAAGGGGCAATGTATCGTGATGTTCTTTTGCACTAAGGGATTGAGCATACAGACAAATAAGCAAATGGCAACCTCTGCTTCCCTCTGTGAAGGGCCTATCTTTTACTTTTATGTATTTACTTTTATGGAAGAGTCAAAGTTCTTCTCTCTAATCCTTTTTATTTTTCTCTTTTGGCAAGCATCATGTGGTGAGGAAAGATCTAGGCACATATATCCAGTTGGATATGGGTAGCATGAGTTATTATTGTTGACATCACCCTTAAGGTGAATACGTTGGGAGGTGAAATTATAAGCCCCTATCTTTCTATGTGTCCGGTTGAAACGTTTTGCTCATGTGTATGAGGTGAGTGTTAGAAATCATACAAGACTATATGATGGTTGAGTATGTGGAGCTCTTACATAATCTCTGTTGGATAAGTTGAATTGCAATTGCTTGGTGACTGAGAACATAGTTTGTTGGGTATCAAGAGAATTCATTGTTTGAACCTTAACATGTGAATTGGTTGCTACTATAACATGAGAAGTTTTATAAGAAAGAATTGATGTTATGATGCTAGGAAAAGTGATTGAAATTATCATTGATCAAACTTGTGCACTTTGCTAGCATTAACACTTCATAAATTATTTCTTTTATCATTTACCTACTCGAGGACGGGTAGGAATTAAGCTTGGGGATGCTGATACGTCTCCAACGTATCTATAATTTATGAAGTATTCATGCCATATATTATCATTCTTGGATGTTTTACAATCATTTTATAGCAACTTTATATCATTTTTTGGGACTAACCTATTGACCCAGTGCCCAATGCTAGTTGCTGTTTTTTGCTTTTTTTACATCGCAGAAAATCAATATTAAACGGAGTCCAAACACCACGAAACTTTTTGTGGATTTTTTATGGACCGGAAGAATCCCGATGGGCCAGAGTAGCACCTGGGGGTGCCCCGAGGGGGCCACAACCCACCAGGGCGCGCCAGGGCCCCTTGGCGTGCCCAGGTGGGTTGTGCCCACCTCGGTGGCCTCCTGTACCCCTTCTTTGCACTATAAATTTCCAAACATTCTGAAAGCCCTCGGGGTTAACCTAGATCAGAAGTCCGACTACCCCAAGGCTCTGTAGCCACCGAAAACCAACCTAGACACATTCAGGCACCCTGCCGGGGGGGATCATCTCCGATGGCCATCTTCATCATCCCGGCGGCCACCACGATGAGGAGGGAGTAGTCCACCCTCGTGTACCCCTTCTTTGCACTATAAATTCCCAAATATTCCGAAACCCCTCGGGGTTAACCTAGATCATAAGTTCCGCTGCTGCAAGGCTCCGTAGCCACCGAAAACCAATATAGACTCGTTCCGGCACCCTGCTCAAGGGGGGAATCATCTCCGGTGGCCATCTTCATCATCCTGGTGGCCACCACGATGAGGAGGGAGTAGTCCACCCTCGGGGCTGAGGGTTTGTACCATTAGCTATGTGTTTAATCTCTCTCTCTCTCTCTCTCGTGATCTATATCATGGGCTTTGTTAATATAGTCGGATCATATGATGTTTCTCCCCTCTATACCCTTGTTGTGATGAATTGAATCTTTACCCTTTGAAGTTTTGTCTTGTCGGATTGAATATTCAGATATGAGAACACATGATGTATGTCTTGCGGTATGAATACTTGAGGTGACAATGGAGTATCATATTGATTCACTTGATATGTGTTTTGGTATTCAACTCACGGATTCCTGCGGTGACATTGGGGTAATCTATGCATAGGGGTTGATGCACGTTTTTATTATCTTTTCTCCGATAGAAACTTTGGGGTCTCCTTGTAGTTCTTTGTGTTGGGTTGAGTATTATGAATATGAATTTGCTTTGGTGTTATTTTAGTACGAACTCTAGGATAGATCGAACGGAAAGAATAGCTTTGTGTTATTTTAGTACGAACTCTTGAATAGATCAAACGGAAAGAATAGCTTTGAGGTGGTTTCGTACCCTAGAAACAATTTCTATCTTTTGTTCTTCACCAATACGAACTCGGGAGTGATTCTTTATTACACTTTGAGGGATAATCATATGATCCAACTATGTTAGCACTGTTGAGAGATTGCACTAGTGAAAGTACGGACCCTAGGCCTTGTTTCTAAGCATTGCAATGTCGTTTTTGTGCCCGTTTACTATTTGCTACCTTTCTATTTTTATTTATTCAGATTATAAAAATATATTTCTACCATCAATATTACACTTTTATCACCATCTCTTTGCCGAACTAGTGCACCTATACAATTTTCCATTGTATTAGATGTGTTGGGGTCACGAGAGATTTCTTGTATTTGGTTGCAGGGTCATTTGAGAGAGACCATCTTCATCCTACACCTATCATGGATTGATAAACCTTAGGTCATCCACTTGAGGGAAAATTGCTACTGTTCTACAAAACTCTGCGCTTGGAGGCCCAACACATGTCTACAAAAATAAAGTTACGTAGCAGACGTCACACTGTAACACTCTTCTCCCCGTTGTAATCTCTACTTAAACATGGTGCTCAACACTATATATTATTATCCAATGATACGTGGTTATCCTATGCTGTTTGAGTAGATTCATTTTGTCCTATGGGTTGATTGATGATCTTGATTGGTTTGAGTTGTATGTTTTATTATCGGTGCTGTCCTATGGTGCTCTCCATGTCGCGCAAGCGTGAGGGATCCCCATTGTAGGGTGTTCTAATATGTTCATGATTCACTTATGGTGGATGGCTAGAGTGACAAAAGCTTACACCCGAGTAAGGGGATTGTTGCGTATGGGAGTAAAGAGGACTTGATACTTAATGCTATGGTTGGGTTTTACCTTAATGATCTTTAGTAGTTGTATATGCTTGATAGAGTTCCAATAATAAGTGCATATGATACAAGTAGAGAAAGTATGTTAGCTCATGCCTCTCCCTCATATAAAATTGCAATAATGGTTACCAGTCTATTTATCGATTGCCTAGGGACAAATAACTTTCTTGTGACAAAAAGCTCTCTACTAAACAACTAAATTTATTATCTTTCAATTTACTCATAGTTTTATTCTCACTAAGTACTTATAATTTTATTCTTGCAAATCTATCCTATCACACCTACAAAATAGTTTCATACTTGTTCTAGGTAAAGCGAACGTTAAGTGCACATAGAGTTGTATCGGTTGTTGATAGAACTTGAAGGGAATATAAATTCTATCTTTAGCTCCTCGTTGGGTTCGACACTCTTACTTATCGAGAAAGGCTATAATTGATCCCCTATACTTGTGGGTTATCAAAGCACTTGTGCTTTCATAAACCCTCTGAACAAATAAATGTGGAACCTAATATTTCTATGGTTAAGGATCTCTTGGTCGATAATATTGATGGGCATGTTACTTACTTTTGTGTTGAGGCTGCTAGAATTGCTAAACCTTCTAGAAATGAACAAGATATGTTGGATAAGAATAAGCCACTGGTTCGCATGCCTGTTGTTTCTATTAAAATTGGAGATCATTACTATCATGATTTATGTGACTTGGGGGCTAGTGTGAGTGCTATTCCATTTACTTTATATCAAGAGATTATGAATGATATTGCACCTGAAGAGATTGAATACATTGATGTTACTATTAAACTTACAAATAGAGATACTATTTCACCACTTGGGATTGTTTGAGATGTTGAGGTCTTGTGTGGTAAAATCAAATACCCAACTGATTTCTTAGTACTTGGTTCACAACAAGATAATTTTTGTCCCATTATATTTTTAGGCCTTTCTTTAATACCGCTAATGCTGAAATTGATTGTGTTAAAGAAAATATTAGAGTTAATTTTGGTGATGTATCCCATGAGTTTAATTCCTCTAAGTTTCATAGACAACCACATGAGAAAGAATTATCTAGTAAAGATGCAATTATTGGTCTTGCTTCTAT
Organism: Triticum aestivum; assembly: GCF_018294505.1. NCBI lineage: Eukaryota > Viridiplantae > Streptophyta > Magnoliopsida > Poales > Poaceae > Triticum > Triticum aestivum. The sequence goes on from NC_057812.1 coordinate 184,319,144, forward strand.
TGTTGTGGCTCCTACTGATCTGGTAGAACAATATTTGCTAGACCATGAAAATGATATACATATGAATGAAAGAAATAAGATAGATGAGATATTCTAAACAAGCGCCTATTTTCAAACACAATTTGCATGTTGACACTCTGGGAGATCCTCTTCCACCTAAGAGTGATCATGTGTTTGAATTAAAGAAACTACCTGATACACTAAAGTATGCTTATCTCGATGAAAAGAAGATATATCCTGTTATTATCAGTGCTAACCTTTCAGAGCATGAAGAAAATAGATTACTAGAAACTCTAAGAAAGCGCCAAGCTGCTATTGGATATACACTGGATGATCATAAAGGCATTAGTCCCACTTTAGGTCAGCACAAGATTAATATGGAGCCAGATGCTAAACCCGTCATTGATCATCAATGCCGTCTGAATCCTAAAATGAAGGAAGTGGTAAGAACTGAAATATTAAAGCTTCTGGAGGCAGGTATAATTTATCCAATAGCTGATAGTAGATGGGTAAGTCCTGTTCATTGTGTTCCTAAGAAATGAGGTACAATTGTTGTTCCTAACGATAAAAATGAGCTTATCCCACAAATAGTTGTAACTGGTTATAGGATGGTAATTGATTTCGGGAAATTAAACAAAGCTACTAGAAAATATCATTTCCCCTTGCCTTTTATAGATCAAATGTTAGAAAATATCATTTCCCCTTATCTAAGCATACACACTTCTGTTTTCTTGATGGATATTTTGGTTTTTCTCAAATACCCTATTCAAAGGAAGATCAAGAGAAAACTACTTTTACTTGTCCTTTTGGAACTTATGCTTATAGATGTATGCATGTTGGTTTATGTAATGCACCTGCTACCTTTCAAAGATGTATGATTGCTATATTCTCTGACTTTTTTGAAAAGATTGTTGAGGTATTCATGGATGATTTTTTTTGTTTACATAAATTATTTTGATGATTGCTTAAGCAATCTTGATCGAGTTTTGCAGCGATGTGAAGAAACTAATCTTGTCTTGAATTGGGAAAAGTGCCACTTTATGATGAATGAAGGTATTGTAGTTGGGCATAAAATTTCTGAGCGAGGTATTGAAGTAGATAAAGCTAAAGTTGATGCTATTGAGAAAATGCCATGTTTTAAAGATATTAAAGGTATAAGAAGCTTCTTTGGTCATGCTGGTTCTATAGAAGATTCATGAAAGAGGTCTCAAAGAGTTCTAGACCACTAACTAATCTCCTACAAAAAGATATTCCATTTATTTTTTATGTTAATTGTGTAGATGCCTTTGTAATACTTAAAAGGCCTTAATTTCTGCACCTATTGTTCAACCACCTGATTAGAACTTGCCTTTTGAAATTATGTGTCATGCTAGTGATTATGCAATTGGTGTTGTTCTTGGACAAAGAGTTGATAAGAAATTGAATATTGTTCATTATGCTAGTAAGACTCTAGACAATGCTCAAAGAAATTATGCTACTACTGAGAAAGAATTTTTAGCAGTCGTGTTTGCATGTGATAAATTCAGACCTTATATCGTTGATTCTAAAGTTACTATTCACACTGATCATGTTGCTATTAAATATCTTATGGAAAAGAAAGATGCTAAACCTAAACTAACTAGGTGGGTTTTGTTATTACAAGAGTTTGATTTGCATATTATTGATAGAAAGGGAGCTAAGAATCATGTAGCAGATAACTTGTCTAAGATGGAAAATGTTCTTGATGACCCACTGCCTATTCATGATACTTTACCTGATGACCAACTAGCTGTTATAAATGCTTCTTGTAATACTCCTTGATATGTAGACTATGCTAATTACATTTTTGCTAAATATATACCACCTAGTTTCACATATCAGCAAAAGGAAAAGTTCTTCTTTGATTTAAGACATTACTTTTGGGATGACCGACATTTATATAAAGAAGGGGTAGATGGTGTTATTAGACGTTGTGTACCTGAGCATGAACAGGAACAAATCCTACAGAAGTGTCATTCCAAGGCATACAGAGGGCACCACGCTAGAGGTAGAACCACACATAAGGTATTGCAATCTGGTTTTATTGGCCTTTCAAGGATGCACGTAAGTTTGTCTTTTATTGTAATGAATGTCAAAGAATTGGTAATATTGGTAAACGTCAAGAAATGCTTATGAATTATTCACTTTTTACTGAACCATTTGATGTATGGGGTTTTGATTATATGGGGTATTTCCTTCCTCTAATACGTATTTACTCATATTTTAGTTGCTGTTGATTATGTTACCAAGTGGGTAGAAGCTATTCCCACTAGTAATGCTGATCATAACATTTATATTAAAATGCTTAAAGAGGTTATTTTTCTGAGATTTGGAGTCCCTAGATATTTAATGTCTGATGATGGTTCACATTTTGTTCATGGTGCTTTCCGTAAACTTCATATGATGTTAATCAAATAATTGCATCACCTTGTCATCCTGAATCTAGTGGTAAGTTGAATTCAGCAATACAGAAATAAAATTAATCTTGCAAAAGACCGTTAATAGATCCAGAAAGAATTGGTCTAAGAAACTTGATGATGCATTATGGGCTTATAGCACTGCTTACAAAAACCCTATGGGAATGTCTCCATATAAAATGGTCTATAGAAAAGCATGTCATTTACATCTTGAGTTAGAACATAAGGCTTATTGGGCAATAAAAGAACTTAACTATGATTTCAAACTTGCCGCTTCACGCTCTTCAACAAGAGCCTTGTTGCAATATTTTCGATCCATTTTTCCTTTTAAACAAGACCCATGTGTGCTCGGTGAGGGAGTCCTGGACTAAGGGGTCCTCGGGCGTCTAGCCTGTTAGCCATGGGCCAGACTGATGGGCTGTGAAGATACAAAGACCAAAGAATGCACCCGTGTCCGGATGGGACTCTCCTTGGCGTGGAAGGCATGTTTGGCGATCGAATAAGTAGATTCCTTTCTGTGTAACCGACCTTGTGTAACCCTAGATCCTCCTGGTGTCTATATAAACTGAAGGACTTAGTCCGAAGGGGGGACAATCATTACCATAGTCATATAGGCTAGGCTTTTAGGGTTTAGCCATCTCGATCTAATGGTAGATCAACTCTTGTAATACTCATTTCGTCAAGATCAATCAAGCAGGAAGTAGGGTATTACCTCCATAGAGAGGGCCCAAACCTGGGTAAACATCTTGTCCCCTATCTCCTGCTACCATCGACCTTAGACGCATAGTTCGGGACCCGCTACTCGAGATCCGCCGGTTTTGACACCGACATTGGTGCTCTCATTCAGAGTTCCACTATGACATCGACGATAGGATCGATGGCTCGCCTTGTTCTCAAGGACAATATCACCGCCGGAGGAGCACTGGCCCCAGGCCAGACCCTCCGGTTGGGCGGCTTTACCGTGACCGCTCGTTCGGTCGTCAAGCCGACGATGACCTCCCGGGTCATTGAAAATCCCCTTCATATTGACTCCAAACACTCCAAGCAGATGGATCCAGCAGAGCTTTCGTCTTCAAACGAGCTCCTAGATCGCATCGCCGCCCTGGGGGTCGCTATAGACTACGATCGAATTGGGCTTAAACCCGATCAAAGAGAAATCAAATCTCCACCAGCCACCCACCAGATAGCGGTAGTCGAGGAGCGAGATGACAACTCTTCCTCCATACTAAGGACAGACTATGTACGGATCTCCGGCTTCGAAGAGCCGGACACCCACCTACAAGGAGATGCATCCTGCCCTCCAAACATAGAATCGGACGACGGGCCTAAGAAATCAGTGGATATCCCGGAGCCTGATCTGTTAAGTTCGGAAGTCCTTCAGACTCCGGAACCAAAATTGGGTCAGGGTTCAGATTTAAAACCACCCACCCACCCAAATATAAGCGCTCTCTTGAGCATACAACAGCAATCTCAGGAAACGGTCCACCACTTCTGGGCCAGATTTCTTCTTGTCAAAGACAAGATTAAAGATTGCCGCGACGAGGAAGCGATCTCAGCGTTCCGCAACAATTGCATGGACGAAGGAATCCTCTATGCCATCAACCGTCGTTGCATACTACAGTTTGCTAACTTGGCAACTATTGTACAAAAGTACATCACAATGGAAAGCGCTTGGAAAACTCAGGCAGCCCGTTGGGAACCATCGGTCCCCACTCAACCCCTCTTTCAGGCAAAAAGGGCGCACCCTTGTAACATGCCCGGTCCAATAGTAAGTAAATATAAGTCCAGTATGAGGCATGGAACCATTCTGGAAGGATGGCTCGATGGGCCATGCAAAATACACGCAACACCGGATAACATACCAACACATAGCCTTAGAGCATGTTGGATACTCCGGCAAGTGGCAAGAGCAGCAAGGATATCCTCACCAAGAATACACCAGAAGAACACCCCCCAGAAGACGACGACCCCAAAGTACTGACGGTCTTCAAGACATTCGCCTCAAACAATAGGCGCAAAAGGGCACTCCACGGACTCGCCGAAGTCTGTCAAATAGCAGCAATAAACCCTTGGAACAACACGGCTATAACTTTTAATGCCGGTGACGAACTAAAATACAGGACAGTCCGAGCACCAGCCGCCTTGGTCCTTAGTCCAATCGTGGACCGCTTTCGGCTCACCAAGGTTCTCATGGACGGCGACAGCGGACTAAACCTCATCTATGAAGATACACTCCACATAATGGAAATAGATAGGAGCCGCATCGAGCAAAGCAGCACGACCTTCCGAGGAATCATTCCCAGTCGGGAGGCGTGGTGTGCAGGAAAAATAACACTCGACGTGGTATTTGGCACGCCAGAGAATTATCGGTCCCAAGAAATAACCTTCCAAGTGGCCCCTTTCAATAGCGGATATCACGCCCTCTTGGGGCGAGAGGCATTTACACGCTTCCAAGTTGTACCTCATTACGGGTACGTGAAGCTTAAGATGCCCGGGCCCAACAGCATAATCACTCTCGCCAGTGATCCGGACATAGCACTCCGCGCCGAAAATAAAACCGCATCCCTAGCCCTTGAGTCATTATCTGAAGCCCTCGCGGCCAAAGAATTAACCGCACTGCGCTCCATGGTGGACAGGGATGATGTCATCTTAGACAAACGCCCCAAATCCACCTCCTTTAAGCCAGCGGAAGAAATAGTCAAATTCCAAGTCCATCCAACGGACCCCAAGAAGACAACATCTATTGGGGCACAGCTAGACCCAACGGTCGACACCGTGCTATGGGATTTTCTTCGTGAAAACTGGGATATATTCGCCTGGCATCCTTCTGACATGCCAGGAATCCCACGCAAGCTGGCCGAACACAGCCTCAACATACTAAAGGGATACAAACCGGTCAAACAAACACTGCGGCGCTTTTCCGAACCCAAACGTCAAGCCATCACTACTAGGGAAAACCCTAGTAGTAGCGCGGATCATGGAATCGACTCGATCATCAGATTATAAGTTCATTCCATACCGAACCAGACCGTGCACATTCTTATTATGAGAAGGGTCATTCGAGCCTATGGAAATAGGATACTCTCTCACTTCAAGATTGATCATCTCGAGCCATCCGTTGAGGGTGGAAATTTAAGAATAAATAAGTTTTAAGCAAACTTGTTTAGTCGTCTTTTTCAAACTATGTTTCATTCATATGATAGAATTTTAATATGGGTTTAAATAAATTGGATCTTGGCGGAGGCTTCCCGGATAAATACTTACTTTCTTTTATAAATCAGCAAAATTCTTTCTAATATTTTAGATAGAAGAAACATTTCTTCTATCTAAAATATTAGAAAGAATGTACCCTTCTATCCAAATCCAATTTGCATCGATAAAATAAATCCAAATTCCAGTAGTAGATGAATAATTGCAAATTTGTGTGTGTACGAGATTAGAATAACTTCAAAATAACTGACATAATTTTGTATTTTTCCTGATCAGAAAAATACATGAAAAATAAAGGAGGTAGAATTTTTTTTGGACTTATGGTTAAAACAATTTATTTCTATTTCTATAGTATAAGAAAAACAAATAGTATAAGAAAAACAAATCGAATCAAATTCATGGATTTACCACGACCTCGGTTGTGACTGTGACTCCATAGATAAAAATGGGAAATTTCTCTCTTCGAGACCATTGAAAAAGGGCATTGAACGAGAAAGAAATCGTCCACAGATAAGGCTCAATACAATCAAGTCCGTAGCATCTACCAATTTCTCCATATCCCCATTTCCCTCTTCTTTGAGACCAGGATTCCTTGTGTAATTTCATCCATTTCTTAGTTTTTTTTTGAATCATTGAGTTCATCACTCAATGTAGTCTAGCAGTTCAGTTCGACTCTATTTGAGAGACCTCGCTTGCTTATTGCAATTCAGAATTTTGAGGCTGTCAGCAGCGCGGGCAGCCGCACTACCAATAAGGCGCTACAGCTAATTGTTAGTAGTAGCGCCGTCTGTACCCGCCCTACTACTATTGATATATCAGCAGCACTTTTCCGGAATGCGCTACAATTAATTAGCTATAGCGATTTCCTATCCCCGCGCTACTGCTATATCGTTCATCATTTCCCCCCGGCTTCCTACCCCGTTTCAACTTCAATAAACTGCAATTTCCAGATACTAGGTACTACTAGATATCAATTTCATAAAGCATTATAGGTACTAGGTAGTACTCCCTCGGTTCCAAATTACTCGTCGTGGTTTTAGCTCAACTTTGAACTAAAACCACGACGAGTAATTTGGAACGGAGGGAGTACTAGATAACAATTTCATATATACTCAACATGCATCCTCAAGAAGTACTAGGTGATGTCGACGATGATCATCATATGTAGTTCTAGATGATATCGACGATGATCATCATATGTAGTTCTACATGATATCGATGATAATCATCATATGTAGTTCTAGATGATATAGCCACACACACATATGTAGTTCTAGATGATATCGACGATGATCATCATCCTCAAGCCTGGGCGGTGGGTGTTCCTGATAGTAATTAGGATGGCCTGTCCAACACAAAGATTCTTGCGAACGAGGAATCTCTTCCACCCAACCAAGTTTAAGTGTGTGCGACCGTCTGTGTCCATGCGGTAAGTACATGTGGTGACGGAGCCCCTTGCGGTAAGGCATAGTCCAGCTGAGCCTTCTTCATCAGGCTCGATACCACAAGTCATAGATAGGTTCTTTGGCAATTTCTGAATAAGATAAACATATCTATTAATAAATAGCCTCGCACATACTCTTGCAAATATATTTATATTAAGTCTAGATTTCTACACTATCAAAAGACACAGTACTACGCATTTGTACTAATTAATCATGAATTCTACTAATAAGTATATATCGATTATCTACACTATTAATAGTTCCTTGGATTCTACACTAATAAGAATGTGATTAGACTCTACACTAAAGCATATCATCGACTAGATTCCACAAAGCATATCATTGGACTCTACACTAAGAATATCATCGGATTCACTAATCATATCATCGGATATTTTTCATTTTTAAGTATAACAATAAAGCATATATATATATATATATATATCATCAAATTACTACAGTCAGTATAACATACCATTTCATGCCGATCGACCATGGTACTTGTCAGGCGGGTCACGAATGGCACCCAGACAAAGTCACGTGGCGGAATTATGTCCCATAGGTTGCACACCTCCTCCTTGCTCAGCCTCATTCTTTGAGCTATGATGGCTTCATGAAGTGGGTTCTCATCATCTTGATCGAGTGGGTCCTCATTATCTTCATTATCTTCGTCATCTTCATCATCTTCATCATCTTCATCAGTTTCCACCAGGTTGAGATAAATGACAGCCAGCTTGGGTCTTTCTGCTCTGAAGGAGAATTTGATGAACTCACCACCAGTAAGACGCATGCGGGCGAGGAAACGGGCCCATCCATCTCCTCCAATCTGCGACATATTGCGTCCTTTCTCGGCCTCCATAGTGTACACCCCCAGGAGCCTCAAATGTCATAGTGTCTCCTGTCAGCTTGTTGAATTTCAACCACACCTTGCACGGGACGATCTGTGTAAAAAAAGAAAAATGACACAATGCAGTAATGCCAACACTAAAAATAAAATAGTTGTTACATTCATCTAATTTCTTACCGCCGCATGACGAAACCTCAGCTGGAAGTAGATGCCGAACAGCTTGCCAATTGCAAGGCTGCTGGTGCACCTTGACTTGCACAGTCGACATAGTGGTGGTGGTGGTGGCGCCATTCTCCTAAAGCAATATGAGCAAAGGATTAATGATCCGCTTCACAGGAAAGAAAAATCGTAGCATGTGATATGTTTGGTTCTTCTGCGAGAAGAAATTTGATGGACAATTATAATCCTAATATCTAGTAACATATTAGATGACAAGGTATCACCTACCAAAGCATTTCGGTGGCACCTATTGCTTAAAAAAATTCACAAATATCTACCAAATCAGGGTACCACCTACCAAGACATTTTATCTAATTTGGCCCCAATTGCCTAAGATAATTGATTAAAAAACAAGTGGCAAATTTAACTAAATTGGCACCTACATTTTGCCAAAAAATAACTTACTACAAAAAAACAAAATCATCTACCTATCCATGTACAGAAAAAATAACAATAAATTGGTGCACACTAAATCAACTAAATCAACTAGCCTACTAAATCAACTAGCCTACTAAATCAACTAAATCAAAATGTTCTAAATCAACTAGCCTACTAAATCAACTAAATCATATCAACTAAATCAAAATGTTGCATATGAACTAGCCTACTAAATCAAAATGTAGGAGGGAGGAGGGAGAAGGAGGGGCCACTCGAGGAGGGAGAAGATAGTAGGACGGAGGAGGAAGGCAGAGCGAGGAGGGGCCGACCAGCGGCGAGTGGAGGGAGGACGGAGGAGGGAGGCGGAGTGAGGAGGGGCTGGCCAGCGGCGAGTGGAGGGAGGACGGAGGAGGAGGCCGGTACCGAGTCCAGCGAGGAGGAGGAGGAGGTGACGGCGGCGCAGAGGGAGGAGGGGCGACGGGGGAGGACCGGCGCGGGGGGGGGGAGTTGAGGGGGAGATCCAGTGAGTGTGTGAGTGTTAGTGGATCGGATAGAGGAAAGTGGGGGTGGGAGATGGAATGGCTTAGCAGTAGCGCGTTGTAGAGAAAGGCGCTACTACTAAACTACCTAGCAGTAGCGCATTTCACCAATAAGCGCTACTGCTATATTGCGGCCACAAATTCTACACATAGAGTTCAATGAAGACCAAGTGCTTGTCAAAGTTTGAGAAGTAACATATTTAAGGTGGTAGAAAATCTCTTCACGGAGCGAGGTGGGACTAAATTTTTGTAGTAAACTTAGGAGTAGCGCTTATTGGTGAAATGCGTTGCTGCTATGATTCGTAGCAGTAGCGCTCTTCGTGATAACATGTTGCTGCTAGAACTAGCCTCGCGGCGGCGTCGTGGGAATTATAGCAGGATCGTGTCTTAGAGCGAGCGCGCTACTGCTATATTTATTTCAGCAGCGAGTTTTGCTTGCACGCGCTACTGCTACGTAGCAGCAGCGCCTTATTTTAAGGCACGCTGCTGGTAAGATTCTGTGTATAGGCTTTTCCCTAGTAGTGCATGGGAGAGGAGCTAGCCAAGCTAATCGAGGCCGGATTCATTAGAGAAATAGAACATCCGGACTGGCTGGCAAACCTGGTGATGGTACCAAAGAAGGATAAATCCTGGTGCCTGTGCGTCGACTTTAAAGACCTCAATAAGGCTTTCCCTAAGGATCCCTTCCCTCTCCCCTGCATTGATCAAATCATTGATGCTACCGCAGGACACGACTCACTGTGTTTCCTCGACGCATATTCCGGATACCATCAAATCAAAATGAAGGAGTCCGACCAAGATGCAACAGCATTCATCACCCCATATGGGCCATTTTGCTTCAACACCATGCCCTTCGGGCTCAAGAACGCCGGCACCACCTACCAACGCATGATCCAAACATGCATGGAGAAAAAGATCGGAAAGACAGTTGAAGCCTATGTGGACGACGTCATAATCAAGATAAGGCACATCAAAATACTAATAGACGACCTACGTCTCACATTCGACAACCTCCGCGCATATGACATTAAGCTCAATCCGGAAAAGTGTGTTTTTGGCGTCCCTGCAGGAAAGCTGCTGGGCTTCATCGTTTCCAATAGAGGAATTGAAGCAAATCCAGCCAAAAGACGAGCTCTGTCACAATTGGCTACGCCAACAGACCTTAAACAAGTCCAAAAACTCGCGGGTTGCGTGGAAGTTCTAAGCCGCTTTATCTCCAGATTGGGAGAAAAGGCACTGCCACTCTATCGCCTTCTACGGCGAACCGATCACTTCGAGTGGACGGACGCGGCAACAGCCGGACTGGAAGAAATAAAAGCCCTTCAAGCGAGCAACCCAATCCTGGTCGCGCCAAACATTGGTGAACCCATGTTGCTATACATATCGGCAACACATCAAGTGGTGAGCGTCGTGCTCGTCGTTGAACGAGAACAGGATGGACACCAATTCCCGCTTCAGAAGCCAATATACTACGTATCCACTGTCCTTACACCATGAAAATCCCGGTACCCCCATTATCAAAAGATAGCATACGCGGTCTTCATGGCATCCTGAAAGCTACGACACTACTTCCAGGAGTGTTCGATCACCGTGGCTTCCGAAGTACCACTCAACGACATAATAAAACAACCGCGATGCCATGGGCCAGATTGCAAAATGTGCAATTGAGATCCTTCCATTTGATATTACATACAGACCATGTCGAGCTATTAAAACCCAAGTACTGGCTGACTTCGTTGCCGAATGGACAGAAGCCAAACTCCCTAAAGAGTACGACACATATTCCAATTCGCTAGGAGCGGGCGTCGTTTTTACGTCCCCCACTAGAGACGCCGTTCAATGCATACTCCAAATACTATACACAGATTCCAACAACGCAGCCGAATACGAGGCCTTATTGCATGGTCTCCGGATGGCTGTCTCCATGGGCATACAGCGCCTGGAAGTGCGCGGGGACTCAAACCTGGCAATATCTCAAATAAATGGAGACTTCGATGCCAAAGATCCGAAGATGGCAGCTTATTGTAATGCCATCCTAAAAATGTTGGCTCGGTTCGAGGGGCTCGAGTTCCATCATGTGGCCCGAGAAAGTAATCAAGCGACAGACGTTCTTGCTCGTATCAGCGCCAAGTGCGACCCCGTCCCACCCAATATCTTTCTGGAAAGGCTTTTTAAGCCATCCGTGGTGTGGCAGGGGGAGAGCGGCAACACTAGTCCGGATCCGAACACAACCCCGGATTCCGAACCCACCGATATCATCGGAGGCTCAGCCACCGAAATAACATCGTCGGACCATCTCATTATGGCAGTCATTGCCCCATGGACCGAACCCTTCTTGGCCTACCTTAATAGGAAGGAACTTCCTGAGGATCAGAATGAGGCCCGCCGCATTGTCCGGCATTCGAAGGCCTACAAGGTTCACGACAGGAAGCTCTATAAGAAAAGCGCTACCGGAGTCCTTCAAAGATGTATCTCCGAGGAGGAGGCGCGGCAACTCCTGGCTGAGATCCACGCCGGTATCAGCAGGCACCATGCCGCAGCTCAGGCCCTTGTTAGCAAGGCCTTCCATACAGGGTTTTATTGGCCGACGGCCCGAGCAGATGCATAGGACCTTGGCCAACGTTGCGTCAGATGCCAACTCTTCGCCAACCAAAGTCATATGCCCCCCACCGCCCTACAAGCAATCCCCATCACTTGACCTTTCGCGGTCTGGGGACTAGATATGGTTGGACCCCTTAAAGGAGGAAGCCATAAGAAAAAATATCTGCTGGTTATGGTGGATAAATTCGCTAAGTGGATAGAGGCCAAACCAGTTAAAACGGCCGAGTCTGGGACGGTGATAGAATTCATATCCGGTGTTGTACACCGTTATGGCGTTCCACATAGCATCATCACCGATAACGGCTCTAATTTCACAGCCGATGAGGTACAAACCTGGTGCGCTAATCTAGGCATGAAACTCGATTATGCCTTTGTCTATCATCCACAAACAAACGGCCAAGTCGAACAAGCCAATGGTCTTATTATGAGCGGCATCAAGCCTAGACTAGTGCGGTCTTTGAAAGAATCAGACAAGCACTGAGTTGAGGACCTCGACTCCGTACTCGGGGGGTTGCGGACCACGCCCAATCATACTACCGGATATACACCTTTCTTCATGGTGTACGGCGCAGAGGCAGTGTTACCCTGCGACATTATTCATGACTCACCTCGAGTGCGCATGTATGAAGAGAGAGAGGCCGAGCTTGATCGCCAGGACAACTTAGATGACCTGGAGGAGGAGCGCCATGTCACAAAAGCACGTTCTGCATTTTATCAATAGCAGGCTTGCAGGTATCGAAGCAGAGAAGTGTGGGCCAAGACTTATAATGTCGGCGAACTCGTTCTACGCCTACCGGAGAAGAAAAAGGACAAGCTCAAGCCCAAGTGGGAGGGTCCCTTCATCATTGACGAAGTTCTCACCGAAGGAGCGTACCGCTTGCGTGATGCGTCAGGCAATCTCTTAGAGCCAAACCCCTGGAACGCGGCCAGACTCCGACGATTCTATGCCTAGCGCTGAACCCTGTGTTCGTCTCCTTCTTCCTGTTGTTTCCATTATTTTTTATCTCTTTTCGTTTTCCCCTTTAGCTTTAAAGCTTTTGTGCGGCTAGACCGTACACCCTTGACGCACACATCTTCAAATATGTATGTCCAATACACCTGGGGGCTTCTTGGACAGAAGCTTGCTATTATTATTTTCCGAGCATTAAGCTCATCACATATGTGTCCTTTCCAATATGTACCTTTTCTTCGCCATTATATGCATCGATATGACTTAAGTTTTGGCCAAGCTGGGTTGCCTGGCTCCTTTGCTTGTGCCCTACATTCCCGTTAATTCTGCTAGAGCATAAAGGGACCACCTCTTCGATTGTTACTGCCGGGTCATCCGGATGTGTACCTCAGACTGGGTGAAGCCGAAATCTAGCGTTTTTAAGGGAATATTTGGTCGGTGAATTAAAGATGTTTCCACATTCACTCCATCATGAACCCCCAGAAGTTACTTATACTGCGATTTTTTCCATCACAGTTCGAACATGCACATAAACGCATGCACATCCTGGGAAAGGAACCCTTAACGGAACTATTCTCTCTGGAAGATGTTTCTTACATAATGTAATATAACATAACTAGTCGGACACAACTTGTCTATTCAACCAACTATGACCCCTATGCCTGGTCTCCATGCATACCCCGATCTATTTTACCGCTCAGGTATTCAGAAACACTCCGCACCTTCGGGTCCAGAGATCCAAGCGAAAAGGTCTGGCATGACAATCGTTTTATAATTCAACTAGAGTTACATACGTCAAGAAATCTACATAGTCATTTGGATTTAAAAAATTCCTCCTCTATACCGTCCAGCAGGCTGTCTAGCTTACAATCCTGCTGGGAATACTTGGCGGCTATTTCTACTTGATCATATACCAAATTAACTGGAACTTCTTTTCCATCTGACCCTAGAGGTCTGACCCGATCCATATGATTCTGATTAAGCTTGGTATATCGTGTTTTCACCATGCCCCAGGCTTCTCGTGCACCTTCCCGGCAAGCCGATATCTTCCACAATCGAAAGCACTGCCGCGCTCCCTTGAAAAGCTGTATAAGCTCCTCCATCTTTCCTGGAGCGAAGGTGGATGGCCATAGGGCCTTGGCAACACTTAGCATCGCCTGCTGAGCCTGCTCGTGCACTAGCGACAGCTCTTGTAGCAGATCGCCCGAGAATCCGGACATCTCCTCTTTAGGACGACCGGTCAGCATACCTACAGACATAACTCTGTCAGTCTCCTCCACCTCTGAGTTATTCGAAGGTAAGTTCAACCACATACCGAATATGCCGCCTCACAGCCTTTTGTTCTCCTTTACGGAGTCAGCTAGATGGGCCCGTACATCCTTCAGTTCCTCACCCAATCGGGTATTCGAATCCTGGAGCTTGTTTTTCTCCATCATGACTTTTGTGAGCACACACTCGCCTGCGGCTAGCAGTTTCTTGGCTTCTCATTCTCCACCTTGGGCAGCTTTCAGTTGTTCTTGCAGTTGATCTAGTGATCCTAATAAGAGGTGAGCAACCATGTTAGCATTATTGGTATACCATTATGTTTCCTCGACGGAGGGGAACATTACTAGGAGACGCCTTCTTGGATTTCTCCAGTTTGGCACGGGTAGCAGTTAGTTGCGTCTGACACTTTTCTAGCTCTTGGGTTAGCAGGTCGTTCTTCTCCGTAAGAACCTGGTTATACAACGATACTTAAATCGGTTGTACCAACCGCTTCAAGTCTCGGGGGCTACTGACATATGGTTATCATATTCGGACAAAGTAAACTTACCCGCACATCTTTTAAATGCTGCTTTGTGGCTCTGTTAAGCCCATCTAGAGCAGCTCGGATGTATGCATCAGCCGAGCTGAAGGCGTTAAATGCCTCTTCTGAAAAGCCGGGGTCTTGTAAAATGGCCCTGTGGCGCCGATGATTCATGGAGCTCTCCACTTCCAAGTTAGTGACGAATACATCATCCGAATCCTCGGCTGGAGGACAGTCCAGCATTACCCCCGCATCAGCCCCCGTCTTTACGGCAGGTTCTCAATCCTGGCTGTGGGAAGTATGACCGGCCGGACCCCCGAATATAGTCCGGTACACTTTTTTCCTGATACAGGATAAACAGAAAGGTCACAGTTGGATGTGACTGCCAAGGTGCACATTTGCAAATCCATACCTCTTTGATGAAGGCTCGGCCATATCTTCGTTTGCCTTCCTCTTTGAAGGCTTGCCTGGCGTGGGGTCCACTCTCTTCGGAGATACCCCAGGGGCAGCAAGGCGCGCCGAACGCCTCCCCTGTTGAGCACATGCAGTGCGGTGGGTGAGGCAGTATGAGAAAACTCTTTCGGATGAAATATCTCTGGATTACTTACGTGTGAAGAAGGGAGAAGACCGGGATAATCAGCGATGATGGCCACTTATGTGCCGTCATAGCTCGTTTTGTAAAACACCCCATTTTCGAGCACCACGAATATATCCGGATCCTCTTCGGATCCAGGGTCAAGGTCCCGATTATGGCCCTCGGGCTGCGGGGCGGGGCTGTAAAGCCCCTCGGAAGTCTTTCGCCAGTGCTATTATAAATGGATGGGTTAATGTTCGTTGAACATAGCTCAGGGAGTAGAATGAGTAGAGCAGAGGAGTTGGGGGCTTACCCAGCTAGGAGGACTATACATTGAGTATCCTTCCCTGTGATTGATGCGCAAGAACTCCTCTTCCTCCGCTTTGAACAGTTCGGCCAATATTTTGGCTAGGGCGGCAGGGGTGTTTGGACCTTTCCTGCCGCATCGGGAGGCGTCATCTTCCCCATTATAGTGCCACATGGGAAGTCCTCTGTATTGGAGTGGCCGGACCCCCCGCACTATGGAGGTCGCCATTACTTCGACTATCGTGTATCCGAACTTGGCGAGCATCCTTATCTTGCTCAGGAGTTGGCGAACCTCCGCACTATTTTCTTCCTCGAGGCTCCGAGGGCGCCAGCTGTGGCGTTTCTTTAAAGGAGCACTTGTGAACTCAGGAAGACTCCTTCGGACTGGGTCTGGAAGTGCGACGTCCTCGATGTAGAACCACTCAGAAGTCCACTCTCCAGAAGTCTTCTTCGGTGTGCCGGATAGGTATCCGGTCTCGGCAATGCGCCATATTTCGGCTCCGCCCACTTCAAATATTATTCCCTCGTGGTTACGCGGGACAAGGCAGAATAACCTTCTCCACAGTTCAAAATGGGCCTCACAACCCAAGAATAGTTTGCACAAAGCGACGTAACCCGCATTGTGTAGGATGGAGGCCGGAGTAAAGTTGTGTGGCTGGATGCCATAATATTCCAGAAGCCCTCGGAGGAATTGATGAATTGGAAATCCGACGCCCCTTAGCAGATAGGGGAGGAAACACACTCATTCCCCCACGGATGGATTGGGGAAATCCTCCGCCTAGGTTTTGCCGTTGAAGGAGGCCAACCCTGCTCGAACAGGCACTAGATCTGCAGGGGGGAGAAACCCCTGCATTTGCAGCCCCACCAGCTGATGGTGGGATACGGACACTACAAGAAATATGTCAACTTGTGACCCTCACTATTGGCTGCTGAAAGGTCATAGTTTTTCATTTGCGACCTTTTTGTGACCAAAAACAGAAGGTCAAAAGCTGGCGGTCGTAAACTGAAATTAACGACCTTCTCTGTGATATGTAAAAGATCGTTGGTTCTTTGACCAAAATTTTGGTCACTAGCATTGTTTTTTTCCTTTCATTTTTTGTCAGCTACATGGGCCAAGCCCGACAACCATTTATTTTTTTGGGCCAGTCTTCTACAGTATACATTTTTTGGCCTCAATGTTTTTCCAGCCCACTTGTCAATTTTCTTTTATTTCTTTTTCATTTTAAAGTAGGTTTCCAGGATCACTCTTTCTGTACCACACGTTAGTTCTATATTTGTGCATAATATTTGATTCAAAAAGAGCCAATAAGGCATAATATTTCATACAACAACCAAGCAAAGAAATTACAATGATACAGATATACGGATAACTAGTCCAATGAGCTAAAATGCATTGCTGGTTACAGTACAAATCTGGTTTTTAGGTAAAATGCAAATCTGGTAACAGTGAGATAATAGTAGAAATCTGGTATTTAGCTAAAATACAACTAGATAAACAGATAACTAGTCGAGTGAGCTAAAACGCATTGCTGGGTGTGGATTTTCTTCAGGATTCTTCTTCCTAGAGCTCCAACTTCTGAATACTGAAGGCCAACATCTACAAATAATAAATTAAGATAAGTTAGAAACATAATAAAGTGAATCCATGAATATAAAATTCTCATAACAATGAAAAATTGCTGCAAAACTTTAGATTTAACAGGAAACGATGCATATGACATTCTCATAATAGCGAAAACACAAATATATTTTGTAAATGATAAGTACCAGCACAGTGCAAGTTAACACAACAGATGGACAGTACAAGCTGCAAGCAAATGATTTTCCACTTTAGAACAGGGCACATGCATCAATTTTTATAGTCAGGAACAAAGAAGACAATGGTGGAAGAGGCCAAAGAGATGAAATACCCTGGGGGGCCGAAGATGGTGAAATGATGGTCTGCTTGTTCTTAGACAGCTCAAGGAGCACCTGATATCAAAAAATAGGCGTTTAAAGGGGAAAATAGCCCGATTGTAGGCTCCAATCAGCCTGCATACAACAAGTAATAAAACTGTTAGGAGAGAGTATACAGTTACCAGCAGCATGCATAAAACAACTTGGATGTTTTAATATTTATTAAAAATGACAGGCCAGGTTTCAAGTATAAACGACTAATGGAGCATGCAACAAATGTATTTGATACCAACTTAACTAATTCCACATGAATATTGTACGTTCCAATATACACAATCACTCCAAGATTAAGCTTATTCAGCCAATAAAATAAAGAGGATCACCACCATAATGGACCAATGGGTACAAATCGACCCAAAAAATCCCAGAGAAGCTAAAGCACAAAAATAATCAACACTCCCCAGAAGCATGCTGAATTAATCATTTAATCCCAACATCTAGGTACCACACTACATAATATCACACAATTAAAGAAGAATGTTCGACAGTTCAAGACATTCAGGAAAATAAATAAGAACGGGATTGCACAGGCGAACTTGTACTATGCATAAATGGCAATCTAACTCGAAACAAGGAACAAATTTTCCCCATGCATGTCCCTGTACAGCCTATACAACATTTCTACATATGCTTCAAGAGGGCGGACAAACCCAGCTTGATTTGGTACATCAACCCATATAGACACATATCATGTTGAATAAGAAAAGCATGCATGGTACACTCATCCTAATTAACGTGGTAGTAGCACATTCTCATATGAATGGAACAAGTAGTCGCACAGCTTGATGAATGGATTAAAACTGAGACGTTTAATTATCTGCAGAATTGAAATTGTTCAAAACATGCAGTTGTACTATCGGAAGTGTATCTGCATCAGACCTTAGCAATCAAAAATGATAAATGCAGAAGCAAAACGAAAGTAATATTCTTGATCTATATATACAGCTAAAAGGAGTACATGAAATGCAAATCATGTTAGCCCTATATATACAAATAAGTACAATGACAACAGTAATACAAGTACAGAACTTTGTGTGTTCCTGTTGGCTTGTTACTGATGTGTTGTTATACTACTATGTTGTTAGTTCATATGTACAGAGGGAAAACATGAAATTCCAGAATGGGATATACATCCCATATACTGGATGGCTAGTGTTGCCTGCATTAGAGTCACCATGTTGCCTGTAATTCCATCAAGAAAAATACCATCAGTATCATGATCAGAGTTTCAGAGCAAGAATAGTGAAGGTGATTATGCTATAAACAACAAGGAGATGATGCAAACTCTAACGAAGTAGGCATAGAGTAACAACAGCTCCATTACACTTAAGCTGCTGCTACCTGCATATACTAAATGGAACTAGAAGTATGTCGGCTACTAGACAGCCATGAATGATGCCCAGGAGTATTGATTTGGAAACAATTACTCCTCTAATACTGATAAATTTTGGAGTATTAATTCGAAAAATGACCTATTATTGCTCTCTGACCTAGTATTATACTTGCTGTCTGACACAAGTAGGGCCATGAACAAGTTTCTGTTT
This sequence comes from Triticum aestivum, assembly GCF_018294505.1. NCBI lineage: Eukaryota > Viridiplantae > Streptophyta > Magnoliopsida > Poales > Poaceae > Triticum > Triticum aestivum. The sequence goes on from NC_057812.1 coordinate 184,337,933, forward strand.
CAAAAAACTTCGTGTACCCATCCTTTTCAGTATGCATGTATTGTACTAGAAAATGTGAAGCACCAATCACTATAAGAACAGTAGCCGGGACACCCTCGAACAGAGGGAATCATTATGGACAGAAACATAAGCCTACAGTGCTACTTCAGCAACAAGATCACTTTGCAACTACGAATCCTACAACGCATCACATGAACTACCAGATAGGGCTACAATCTACTTTGCAGAGATCGCCATAATCACCCATGTCGCCCTTGCTCTAGTATCACAAAGTAAACTATACCAGGTAGCGGCAAGCAGATCTGAGATGGGTGGTTACCTTCGTTCTGGATGGACTGGCGCTGGCCAGGCAGGGTGCGGTGGGCGACGGTGCCTTGGAGCCCTGCCTGCCGCTGGAGGAGGAGCCCTTGGCGCCTCCGGCCGACGGCTTCAGCACGATGAGCCCCATAGATGTCGATCTCCGTAGCAGCAGCAGCCATGGCCATAGCCACGAGGCCGAGGAGCAGCAGTAGCGGCCCACTCCTGTGGGAGCACCATCTCCCTCCCTCTCCCGCAGTGCGGCTCTGAATCGGGTGGGGCGAGGCGAGGTAGTTTTCTCTGATGGAGTGTGGGGTGCGGGGTGGGGAGACGGAGCCGCGCGCACCTGAGAGGTTTGCCTGGACTAGTGGATATGGGGAAGGCGAGGGGAGGGGGATGGTGGATATGAGGTCGAAGGTGGGTGATGGGGGGAGGGAGGTGGCGACACGATCTGGAAGGGGAGGAGGAGAGCCGAGCTGTAGGTGGAGGAGGACTGCGGGCTCCAGCGCGATCTTGGGGAGGGAAACCGCGGGCTCAGCGTCGCCTGGAGGTGGAGGAGCATGGGGCCGGCGAGCAGCTTGAGCATGCGTGAGCGGGAGAGGATGACGGGGGAGATTGGATCTGGGGAGAAGGGGGCGGCGGTGATGGATCTGGGGAGAAGGGGCGGCGGCGATGGATCTGGGGAGGGGATAGGGTTTGGGTGGTTGGGCTGCCTAGGGGGTGGGGTTCTTTTTCTTTCTCTCTTTTTTTATTTAGATAAATGGGATGGATGGATGGATGGATGCCATGTCATCAATCCATGGCACAAACATTTCAACCAATGAGAACAAAGCATATGTAATTGTGTTTTTCTATGTGTTTCTCTTATTTTTTGCAGAAGGGTGCATTTTGGAATGGCATAATTTGTTCAAATTATATCATACTTTGCACAAGGGTGCATCTTGGAATGGCAAATAATGTTGCCTAAAAAAATTTCATTTTTTTGGACGAAAAACTCATTTTCCATCTTTTGAGTGCCCAAAATGAGTTTTTTTGTGAAGGACCTACCATATATTTGTTGCAAAAGTGGACCGAATCATTTTTCTAAAATATTCTGTCATATTTAATGTACAATTGACCAAATGGTTGAGTGTCAGAAGTTTTGATCCACCTCTCATGAAAAAGACGAATTCCCGCTGATTCAGCTGAAAGTGGATCAAATTTGAACTGTAGCTGCCTCATAGTTTGCTCATGATTTTTTCAAAAAAAAACATTTCTAGATACAAAAGTGTCTATTTCATTAGAGAAACACCAAAAGTTTTCTACGATTCAACCACTAGCTAGAAACGGTCATGCCCGCCGTTTTGACCGCATTTTGAAACGGGCATAGAAAATTTACAAAAAAGTCAAAAAATTCGAAAACATTTGCATTGTGTCATTATATGTGGCCAAGTTATCAGGAAAAATAATAAACTTGCAATACAACAATTATTTTTAAGAATTGTTCTCAGAAATGAGCTATCATGTGTGGAGATCAATGGCTTTCAAGCCAAACGATCAATCTTATGGCCACATTCATGGCTTAGTTTGTTCAAATGATATCATATTGTGCACAAGGGTGCATATTGGAATGGCAAACAATGTTGCCTAAGGAAGTTTTCATTTTCTTTGGACGAAAAAATCATTTTCCATTTTCCGAGTGCCCAAAATGAGTTTTTTTGTGAAGGACCTACCAAATAATTGTTGCAAATTTGGACCAAATCAATCTTCTAGAATACTAGGCCATATTTAATGCACAGTTGACCAAATGGTTGGGTGTCAAAAGTTTTGATCCACCTCTGGTGAAAAAGACAAATTTCTGCCGATTCAGCTGTAAGTGGGTCAAATTTGAACTACAACTGCCTCATAGTTTGCTCTTCATTTTTCCAAAAAATCATTTTTAGGTAGAAAAATATATATTTAATCAGACAAACACCAAAAGTTTTCCAAGATTCAAGCACTAGCTAGGAACGGTCATGCCTGCCGTTTTGACCGCATTTTCAAATGGGCATAAAAAATTCAAAAAAATTGGAAAATCTTTGCATTGTGTCATTACATGTGACCAAGTTACCAGGAAAAATAATAAACTAGTAATATGGAAAATATTTTAAAAAAGTATTCTCAGAAATGAGCTATCATGCGTGAAGATTCATGGCTTTCAGGCCAAATGATCAATCTCATGGTCACATTCATGGCATAGTTTGTTCGAATGATCTCATATTGTGCACAAGGGTGCATATTCGAATTCCAAACAATGTTGCCTAAGGGAGTTTTCATTTTCTTTGCACGGAAAATTCATTTTCCATTTTCCGAGTGCCCGAAATGAGTTTTTTGTGAAGGACCTACCATATATTTGTTTCAAAATTGGACCAACTCAATTTTCTAAAATACTAGGCCTTATTTAATGCATAATTTACAAAATGGTTGGGTGTCGAAAGTTTTGATCCACCTCTGGTGAAAATGACAAATTCCCACCGATTCAGTAGGAAGCGGGTCAGATTTGAACTGCAGCTACCTTATTGTTTGCTCTTTATTTTTGCAAAAAATCATTTCTAGGTACATAAGTATCTATTTAATCATAAATACATGGTTTGGTGGCGATATGTCGAGGTTTGGATGTGGCACACGGCCCCAATTGCAAAGCGCGTAAACTCGCATGCCTGCCGCGTGGTCACCGCGTGACCTTTGCGTTGACATGCATTCTGGGAGGCCTAGGCATGTCTATTGGGTTGGGCACTCCCCAAGTAGGTGCTAGGAAGAAAATTACAACAGAAGAATCTCACGAGGAGACTGACCTATGCTCAAAGATGAATTAGCAACCAAGTGTTTGATTAGCGGTACGGGAAATGCACATGGCCAATGGGCTTGAGTTTTGACTGATGATGATCATCTACTAAGGAGAATGTCTTCACAAATTTTCAGCTCAAAAGAAGGAGGCTGGTGGTACTTGCTTTGCAAAGTACCACATTGGACAAAAATATGAATGTTGAAGCTGGGATCAAAATAATGAATGGATTAAGCTAAAATTTGGTGGAGGATGGTTATTTGGGCATATGAAAGTACTGTAGAAAATTGATACCATTTGGACATGCCAAAGTAGTACTTCCTTCACAATGCTCTTCTATGGACAGAAACTTGGGAAAACTAGTGAGAGAGATTGGATGAATGAAATGAGCTCAAAATTGGTGTAGGTAAGTTACATAGGTATGGTCATGCACTGGTAAATGTTCAGCTCATTTGGGTAAGCCTAGCTAGTACTTACTTCACAAAGCTTCTCTCGAGGTAGAAACTTTGGAAATTTCCTAAGAAAGATTTGCTAGGAAAATGGAGCTGAATATTATCATGTGGGAATAGGAGGAGTATGGAAGAGTACCCAAAGAGTTTGAGGGTAATAGGAGGGGTTAGATAACACTTGCTTTGCAACGTGCCAATCTGGCCATAAAATATAAATTGAACCTGGGCTCACATAGATGATTTGACTGAGCTGCAATTTGGAGGAGGGTGATAATTTGGGCATATGAAGGAACTGTATAAATTTCATGTCACTTGGATATATAAAAAGGTACTTCCTTCACAATGCTTCTAGGTGGACAAAAACTTTGGAAATTTGCCGAGGAAGATTTGCTAGGCAAATGGAGCTGAATTTTGTCATGCGGCAATGATTTGTATAGGAAAGAGTGCCCAAAAATTCCGAGGGAAATCAAGAATATATAAATAGCACTTCCTTCATAAAGTGCTGTTGTGAACATAATAGGAAAATGAATATTGTTGAATTATTTTTGAACTAGGCAAGGAAGGATTTTTACATATTTGACGAAGATATGACCCAAAGAATTTATGAGATTTTTTTTGGGAATTTTCGGAATGACAGAAATATAGGTTGCTTCACAACCTAGGGCAAAAATTGACACATGGACATGATACATAGGCAAAACTGATGAGGTGGTGCCAAGTCATAGCAATAAGTACTAATGCATCCACGTTCACAACCTCATGACCATTTATATTGGTCGTAATCAGGTAGAAATAAGGTCATGGACCACTCTTGTCTGCTTTATGACCATTTGGTGTAAGTCAATTCAGGGTTTGAGCCCTTCCAAGCGAAATGGCCGTGGATTTACGACCAATTCAGCTAGGGTCACTAAGAGAAGGTCACTAGTTGACATATTTCTTGTAGTGGGAGCACTTCCCCCATTCGCCTCTTTCTGGGCTGCTGGGACGGGAGGAGGGGCTGGGGACGCTAGACATGTTGGAGTGTCCTTTCCTAGCAACCTTTGAGGATTTTCTTCGCGAGATGTTGAATGGATCTGGGATCCAATCTTGTTAAATAGACGCTATCCCTCGCGTGGTTGGAGTGTTAAGTGCAAAAATACCCTGACCTCTCTCATTCGCTCGACACGTGGAAACTGAAGTTGTTGATGCACAGAAGCCGATGGGTACGACATTAAATGGAAGGCCGAACACACTACTTGGAAGTCATTGGTGGAGGAACCCGCCTTGCAATGTCGAAGACAATCTATGCGCCGAACACCTCGTCATTGAAGACTGGTTCGGGGGCTACTGAGGGAGTCTTGGACTAAGGGGTCCTCAGGCGTCCAGCCTGTTAGCCATGGGCCAGACTGATGGGCTGTGAAGATACGAAGACCGAAGACTGCACCCGTGTCCGGATGGGACTCTCCTTGGCGTGGAAGACAAGCTTGGCGATCGAATAAGTAGATTCCTTTCTTTGTAACCGACCTTGTGTAACCCTAGATCCTCCGGGTGTCTATATAAACCAGAGGACTTAGTCCGAAGGGGGGGACAATCATTACCATAGTCATACAGGCTAGGCTTTTAGGGTTTAGCCATCTCGATCTCGTGGTAGATCAACTCTTGTAATGCTCATATACATCAAGATCAATCAAGCAGGAAGTAGGGTATTACCTCCATAGAGAGGGCCCGAACCTGGGTACACATTGTGTCCCCTGTCTCCTGTTACCATCGACCTTAGATGCACAGTTCGGGAACCCCTACCCGAGATCCGCTGGTTTTGACACCGACACTCGGTCGTATGCAACAGAAGTCATGTTGCAATCTTCGTTGAACCTTTTTTTCTTTTGAAAGAAGTCCCATTTTGCATAAGTGCAACGCGGTCAACCATTGCAACATCACACATGTTTTAAACACATAGGGCCCCTTCCTTCATTGCAGACCATTACGACAACATAAATGTTTCAGAAACATAGCCCCGGTTGCAAACCAGTGCAACAACATGCATGTTTCACAAACATAACCCCTATTGCAGAAGCACGGCCACCGCTTTGCAACGTCGACGAGCACTTGCAATAGTTGGCCCTTCTGGCAGCAACACTAAGGCATGGTTGATGATGGGAAGGGAAATAGAAGAAGGCGATGCTCTGGCTTTGCAAGGGACGAATCTGAAAAGAGGAGATGACGAAGAATTGAGAGACAAAGAAGAAAGAAAGGGGAGGATAAGATGGGTTGAGGAAGAGAGGGGATAAGGCTGGATAAGAGAGAGAGAGAGAGAGAGAGAGAGAGAGAGAGAGAGAGAGAGAGAGAGAGAGAGAGAGAGAGAGAGAGAGAGAGAGCTCTACGGAAGAAATTCCTATTTAGAAATTTCAAAGAAGAAATTCCTATAGAAATCATATCCTCCAAATTCCTATGTTTTTTCTTAATTTCAAACGGAACCAATGAGCTGCCAATATGGATCTGCTGAAAATGATAACATGACTTTCAAATAAGAGAAGAACAATCGGCTTAAACGAGATAAACACACCAATAAGCTTATTAGCATTCCAACATTCATACACCATTGGGGATTATTACCTATATTCCCCGTATGAGCAAGCACATCACAACAAACGTGTACGAGAATCACACAACAGCACATTGTTTCCCCTTGATCACCTTTCTCTGTCGGCTCCCTCCGATTTCGGGGACGCCGGGTTGGTGGTGGTGGCCGCCGGGTAGCATCCTCTGACGTCGTCGCCGCAGGAGAAGGCCATCTCCTGCAGCTTGCTCGACGCGCTGGAGCTGAACACGAGGAGCGGCTTCTTCCGCGGCACCGGCACCGGGTCGGCCTCGCGGTTCAGTATCTGCACCACCCGCCGCATCGCCGGCCGCTCCTCGCAGTTCGGGTTGGCGCAGCTCAGCCCGACGAGCAGCAGCCGCAGCATCCCCTCCCGATCAAACTCGCCGTTCAGCCGCGCGTCGGCGGCCTCGATGAGCCGGTCCTCGCCGTGCAGCCGCCACACCCAGTCCACCAGGTTTACGTTGTTCTTGCTCCCGGCCCTGTCCTTGTCGGTCTCCTCCCTGTCAATGGGCCGCCTCCCGCAGCACACCTCCAGCACCACCACGCCGTAGCTGAACACGTCGGTCTGGTCCGTGGCCTTGCCGGACTGCAGGTACTCTGGCGCGAGGTACCCCATGGTGCCCGCGGTGAGCGTGGAGACCGGGCTCTTGTTGTGGTCCATGAGCCGGGCGAGCCCGAAGTCGCCCAGCCGGGGGCTCAGGTTGCCGTCGAGCAGTATGTTGCCGGTCTTGATGTCCCTGTGGATCACGCGCTGCTCGCACTCCTGGTGGAGGTAGGACAGCACGGACGCTATGCCGGCGGCCACGTTGTGGCGCTCCGGCCAGGAGAGCGTGCAGGGGTCGCCGTACAGAGCCTTGTCTAGACTGCCGTTGGGCATGTACTCGTACACGAGCAGCAGCTCGCCCTTCTCGTCGCACCAGCCCTCGAGCTGGACCAGGTTCTTATGCCGGAGGCAGGCGATGACGGAGAGCTCGGCGACGAACTCGCTCCGACTCTGGTGCGCCTGCGTCGACCGCTTCACGGCGTAGGTGGTTGCTGCGCCCGGCATGGCCGCCTTGTACACCGTGCCGAACGCGCCTCTGCCGATGACTCTGCTCGCGTGGAATCCTCTGGTCGCCACGCTCAGCTCCTTGTGGTTGAACTTCCTTGGCCCCTTGAGCAGCCCCGGCAGGAAGATGGCGTCCTTCCTCGAGGTGAGTTCTGCCAGCTTCTTCACGGACACACAGGCGAAGAACATGAACGCGACAGCGAGCGCGACGGGGCCGAGGATGGTGATGGCGCGCCCAAACCTTTTCTTGCTGGTGTCGCCGCTGCTAGCGGCCACGCTGGATACCGCCGGCTCCGAGACATTGCTTGTTGCGTTGGTAAAGGAGGAGGCGTTGGTCGCTGGCGGCAATCCGAAGGTCTGAAAGGTCCATTCCTTGATGGTGTGCTGCTGGGTGCTCCCCTCCGTGGAGGCAGAGAAGCCGACGTACATGGCCTCCTTGAGGTACGGCGAGAGGTCGACGGCCACGCAGAATACGGGCCGCTTCGGCTTGACACCGGAGTAGCTCAGCGACACCTCGAGGAGGTGCTCGGCCCCGCGGTAGTCGATCCACGCGGTGGTGAGGTTGCCGCTCTTGAGGACGATCCCGGAGTCAGCGAGGTCGACGGCGCTGACGGAGGCCGGGGAGCCGAGGTCCAGCCCGACGTGGTTGTCGCTGGGGTCGCCGAGCTCGACGTTGACCATGGTGTCGAATTCCACGGCGACGATGGCGGGGCCGACGGCGTCGGCGTCGTCGTCACTCGGAACGGCGGCGGCCGCGATGGAGGAGTTGAAGAGGCCGAGGTAGCCGCCGGTGGCGCCGAGCGTGGCGCGGTCGGAGGAGATGAAGAAGGCGATGCCGTCGCCGCCGGTGGAGCCGGCGTTCTGGTTGGCGACGACGAAGGAGAACCTGGCGGCGAAGGAGGCGGTGGCGTTGGCGCTGCCCCGGAGCGCGACGGGGCGGCTGCAGAGCACGGTGCCGGCGCTGGAGGAGGGCACGCCCGTGTCGCGCGTCAGCCCCACGGAGCCGTTCCGCAGGAAGGCGTCCCCCAGCAGCGTGAGGTCGGAGAAGGACAGCGTGGCCGAGTCGATGCTGACGCTGCTGTTGTTCTTCCCCGCCGACGATGACGCGGAGGAGGCGGGCGGCACCATAGACACTGCTAGCAGCAGCAGGAGGAGCAGCACGAAGCGGAGGAGGAGGAGGTCGGCGGCCATCGGTGGAGGTGGTGATGGCGCGGGGTTCGGGTCATGAGATTTTGTGGAGCGCGCGGTTCTTGGGGAGTACGTATTATTGAAACGTTTAGCCTGGGGATTCTGACAGGACAGTGCAGCAGAAATGTTCGGCAAGAGATGGCTTTGTGGGTGGATCGTGGTGTGTTTTTTATGGGTAACGGTCGGATTGGCGCGTTTGAACGTAACGGTCGGGGAGGGAGCAAAGAGATCTTCTATCCCTTTCTTTAACGGAGGAGAGGAATGTGTGGGTGACTTCAGGGGCCCATAGGGTGCATCACGATACTCAGGAGCTGCACTTTTTCGGCTGGCTGGCTGGAGTGTTGGAAAGGACGCGCGGTGGTGACATATGAGCCCCTACGGCCGGGCAAATTCCGTGTTTTGACCCTTTTTTCAAACTTAATTGAGATCTGATCCTAGTTTCTAAAAATTTCGAGACCTGATCCTTTTGTTACAGCCAGGTCCATGGCGGTAGGGAGTAATAGCCTACCGTCAGGGGCCTTGGCGGTTGGTGTTGGTGTCAAAACCGATTGATCTCGGATAGGAGGTTCTGAACTGTGCGTCTCAGAATCGAAGGTAACAGGAGGCAAGGGACACAATGTTACCCAAGTTCGGGCCTTCTTAATGGAGGTAATAGCCTATTTCCTGCTTGATTGATTATGATGAGTATAGGGTTACAAGAGTTGATCTACCTTGAGATCGTAATGGCTATACCCTAGATGTCTAGCCTATATGATTCTGATTGTCTCTATGGACTAAACCCTCCGGTTTATATAGACACAAGAGGTGCCTAGATTTGTACAGAGTCGGTTTACAGAGAAAGGAATCTTTATATCCAAACGGCAAGCCTACTATCCACGCAAAGGAGAGTCCTGTCCGGACACGGGGAAGGCCTTCTATCTTGTATCATCACGGCCCATCAGTCTGGCCCATGTCACATAGCCCGGACGCCCAGAAACCCCCTAATTCAGGACTCCCTCAGTAGCCACCGAACTTGCCTTCAATGACGATGTAGTATTCGGTTTTATGTCTTCGGCTTTATAAGGCGGGTTCTCCATTATACTTCGGATTGACGATAGTTCGGCTCCATATTTAAATATCATCTTTTTTGTCGCCGTCACCTCGGCTTCCACATGTCAAGCGAATATGATTGGTCCAGGTATCTTTTACAAATAACCCCTTGATCACGCAGGGATGGAGTCTATTTAAGGAGATTTAGATCTTCGATGCCATTCCACACCACGCGGAAATCCTTAGAACTCGCCACAAGAAATCGTCCACACATGGCCGGCGTTCCTAGCTCCTCCTCACGTCCCCATGGCCCTCAAAAAGGCGACTGGGAAAGCTGCTCGGTGTCGCGCTCCCATCTGAATGAACTTCAGACGCAGGGATATCTTCCTCCCGCGGATCTAGTCTTCGTTCGGGCTAGGTTAACTTCCCTCAATGGCGAAGCCCTGGCGGAGAATTTCCCCAATCCTTCTAAAGAGGAGCGGGTATTGTCGGTGTCAAAACCGGCGGATCTCGGGTAGGGGGTCCCGAACTGTGCGTCTAGGCCGGATGGTAACAGGAGGCAGGAGACACGAAGTTTACCCAGGTTCGGCCCTCTTGATGGAGGTAAAACCCTACGTCCTGCTTGATTAATATTGATGATATGGGTAGTACAAGAGTAGATCTACCACGAGATCAGAGAGGCTAAACCCTAGAAGCTAGCCTATGGTATGATTGTATGTTGTGATGGTTGTCCTACAAACTAAAACCCTTCGGTTTATACAGGCACAGGAGAGGGTTAGGGTTACACAAGGTCGGTTACAAAGGAGGAGATATCCATATACGTATTGCCTAGCTTGCCTTCCATGCCAAGTAGAGTCCCATCCGGACACGAGACGAAGTCTTCAATCTTGTATCTTCATAATCTAACAGTCCGGCTAATGGAGATAGTCCGACTGTCCGGAGACCCCCTAATACAGGACTCCCTCAGTAGCCCCTGAACCAGGCTTCAATGACGATGAGTCCGGTGCGCAGTATTGTCTTCGACATTGCAAGGCGGGTTCCTTCTCCGAATACATCATAGAAGAATTTGAATACGAGGATAGTGTCTTGAAAGTGCTAGTGATCGACTAGAGGGGGGGTGAATAGGCAATTTTTATGAAAGTCTTCAAAACATGGATGTTTCGAAGACAAACGATAGAAATAAACCTATTACCATGCAGCGGAAGGTAGACTACAATAGGCAAACCATAGTCAAGTATTCAATGGAGTGAAAGCACAATGACTAATAGCAGCTAGGCAGTAAAGATCAGGTAGGAAGATATTGTGAAGCCAATCAGAACAAGCAGTCACTCAGTGAAGACAAAAGATAAAGCAATCATACAATGACTTCACAAGGACCAGCAGTAAGTAACGGGAAGGGAAGTATGAAACCAGTGACTCGTTGAAGACAATGATTTGTTGGACCAGTTCCAGTTGCTGTGACAACTGTACGTCTGGTTAGGGAGGCTGAGATTCAACTTAGAAGACCTCGTCTTCACCTTATTCCCCTTGAGCTAAGGACACCCAGTCCTCGCCCAATCACTCTGGTAAGTCTTCAAGGTAGACTTCCAAACCTTCACAGACTTCGTTCACCAGCGATCCCCAATGACTCTTGGATGCTCAGAACGTGACGCCTAACCGGCTGGAGGATTCACAGTCCTCAAGTGTAATAAGTCTTCAGATCACACAGACAGGAAGACTTAAGTAATGCCCAACACTCTTTGGCTCTGGGTGTTTAGGGCTTTATCCTCGCAAGGAATTCTCTCTCAAAGGCTTCGAGGTGGGTTGCTCTTAAACGACAAAAGCCGTGTACTAACTCTGAGCAGCCAACCGTTTATGGTTGTAGGGGGTGGGCTATTTATAGCCACTAGGCAACCCGACCTGATTTGTTCGAAATGACCCTTGGTCACTAAGGAACTGACACGTGTTCCAACTGTCAGATTTCAAACACACACGGCAACTTTACTTGGGCTACAAGCAAAGCTGACTTATCCAACTCTGGACAAGATTTGCTCTCATAGTCTTCACTCGAAGACATAGGATTTTGGTTAAGCATCACTTCAGTCATTCTGACTGGTTCACTTGGACCCCACTTAACAGTACGGTGGTTCCTATGGCTCAACAAGGAAAAAAATAGAATGACGAAACTGCTAAGTCTTCGCGCTCCATAGTCTTCACGCGATGTCTTCTCTTGTCATAGTCTTCAATGCGAATGTCTTCACATACCACCTTTGACTTCAATGTCTTCTTACATTTTTAGGGGTCATCTCTGGTAGGAAAACCGAATCAATGAGGGACTTCTACCTGTGTTATCCTGCAATTCTCACAAACACATTACTCCCTTAACTAGGTTTGTCGTCAATACTCCAAAACCAACTAGGGGTGGCACTAGATGCACTTACATGTCTGACCCTGCAAAATAAGTTCCACATTCCACCGCAGAGAGAATAATTTTTCCGCAGATCTAATTTGCTGGCTTGTTTTGGCAGCATGACGTTATGTCATGGCCCGGTGATTATTCGAATCGTTTCTTTTAACCAGCTCCACACATAACGCGAGGTGGTTTCTTGACACATCTTGCCGAAGCGGAATTCGTGTTCCCTTAATTATGGGATTCTCATTAATGTGGTCGTGGGTAACCCAACCGTGTCTAGGACTCCCAGATTATAGGCAAGTCCCAAACGGCTACGGAGAGGACGCTTGATATTCTCCCTCTTTATAAGGGGACAAGGTTTTCGCTTTTTCCCTCTCGTGCTCAATCGAACCCTTCCCCCGCCTCGAGTTCTAACACCCAAAGCCCAGGCTAGGTGCTCCGGATCTTCAACCATGTCCGGATCCAGCCTTCAAGTGCGAATCCTTAAGTGGGTCGCATGCCGGCTTAAGTGCGGCGCTACTTGTCGCTTTATGCTAGCCATGGGGTCGTTTATCCAACCATGTGGCTTTCTCACTTTTGGAATGCGATGGCACTAAGGCCTCCTCGTCGAATTCAGGCAGTAGCTTTCTCTTCGGATAGCTTTTAGTGCGGCAACTGTCGCCGTATTTGTCTGTGGTATTGATTACTTTACTCCATTTGATCCTGAGTGCATCTTCCGCAGTTTTTAGCTTCTGCTTCTGCTTTTTCAGGCTGCGTGCAGTTGCAACGAGCCATTTGTGGAGGTTCTTCTGCTTCGTGGGCTTGTCCGGCGTAGGGTCGTCCAGAATGCCATTTTCGCCGGGGAGGGATGTTCGGTTTCTCTATCCGGGTTGTCCTGTTGGGACGGTTGCTCTAAGGCATGCTCATCGTCTACCGGCTCATCCTGCTCTATGGCTGGGTCTTTATCGAGGCGGGGCTTGGGTCGGTGTTTACGCCGACGCTTTGATTGTTTTTCGAGAGATCGATCCCTCTTTCCATCCCCGTTTTCCTCGTTGTTGCTTCCTTCAGGGGTATCCACCATGCACACATCGTGAGATGAGGTGGCTGTCCAATGCCCTATAGGCATTGGTTCTTGGTTGTCTCCTGCATCGTCGTCCATACCGTCGATGTCTTCGGAGTCGAAGCAGAGCATGTCGGTTAAGTTGTCGACAGTGGCTACGAAGTGGGTGGTGGGTGGGTTTTGAATTTCTTCATCATCCGAATCCCATCCTTGCTGACCGTAGTACGGCCAGGGCTCTCCTGATAAAGAGAGAGACTTTAGCAAATTCAAGATGTCGCCGAAGGGCGAGTGCTGAAAGATGTCTGCAGCGGTGAACTCCATTATCGGCACCCAATCGGATTCGATCGGCAGGGGCGCGGGGGGCTCGGAGTTCGGAAAGGAATCCGGCTCCTCGGAGTCACGGGCCATGCGGAGTGCGGGGCTGGAGTTTGGCTCGATCGCCTCTGAGATCGCAGCCCCTGAGGCAGCGTCCAACCGCTGATCCTCGATCAGCGCAGTAGGCTCCGAATCAATAGTCGGAACCGATGCGTGTGCGGCCTCCAAGGCGCTGTTCGGCGGCAGTGCGAAGCCGCCGAAGACGAAGATCTGTCCGGGGGGAAAAGTCTCACCCTGGACTACATCGTTGTTGATGATCGAAGGAGCCATCGGGCCCTAAGGCGACGACACAGAGGAACTCTCAATGAAAGCACCAATGTCGGTGTCAAAACCGGCGGATCTCGGGTAGGGGGTCCCGAACTGTGCGTCTAGGCCGGATGGTAACAGGAGGCAAGGAACACGATGTTTTACCCAGGTTCGGGCCCTCTTGATGGAGGTAAAACCCTACGTCCTTCTTGATTAATATTGATGATATGGGTAGTACAAGAGTAGATCTACCAGGAGATCAAGGAGGCTAAACCCTAAAAGCTAGCCTATGGTATGATTTTATATGATGAAGTTGTCCTACGGACTAAAACCCTCTGGTTTATATGGACACCAGAGAGGGTTAGGGTTACACAAAGTCGGTTACAATGGTAGGAGATCTTGAATATCCGCATCGCCAAGCTTGCCTTCCACGCCAAGGAAAGTCCCATCCGGACACGGGACGAAGTCTTCAATCTTGTATCTTCATAGTCCTGGAGTCTGGCTGAAGGTATAGTCCGGCTACCCGAACACCCCCTAATCCAGGACTCCCTCAGACGCCCTCCTCCATTACGGAAGAGGACATTAAGAAGTTGAGGGAGGCCAGATATCTGACCGCCGAGGTTTCACATCGGCTGCCTGCTCGTGGGCAGATCGTCCCTACTCCCGAACCCAACGAGAACGTTGTGTTCGTCTCCCACTTCCTCCGAGGTCTAGGCCTCACTCTGGATCCTTTCGTCAGGGGCTTGATGTTCTATTACGGGCTAGATTTCCATGATCTAGCTGCGGACTCCTTTCTCCACATCACGACATTTATTGTCGTGTGTGAGGCCTTCCTCCGCGTTACCCCTCACTTCGGCCTGTGGCTCAAGACCTTTGAAGTAAAGCCGAAGATAATCGAGGGGCAACATGCAGAGTGCGGAGGTGCATCAATAGGCAAGATGGAAGGAGCTCCATGGCCGAAAGGATCCTTTCCAGAGGTGTCCGAATTATGGCAACGGGAGTGGTTTTACGTCACGGCTCTCAGAAGTGCCAAGTGGGCAGCTACCCCCTCTTTCCGCTCGGGTCCCCCACCACAACTGATGTCATGGATTAGCAGGGGTCTGAGCTGGGGTCCAGCCAAGGACGTGCCTATACTACAAAGCCGCATCCGAGATCTCTTCGAGGGAGATTTTAATTTGGTTGAGGTAATACAAGTTATGCTGGTTCATCAAGTCCAGCCTTGCAAACGCCGGCCCCTTCTCTTGTGGGAGTTCAACCCAGAGGGACCACGTGCCATTTGAAGTTTCCTTGGCCTGATGCACGAGGAGATGTACAAGTAATTCTTCGGACCTCAAGTAGAATGTCCGGATATTACCGAGGACGCGGGCCTGAGCAGTAACCGCGCCGCCGAACAAGTAAGAAACCCTCTAGCCGAACACACTGTCTTTTATTCGAAGTTATTTCGGAGAGTTCTTTTTGACCAGGACTGGCTAACAAAGGTGAAGATGATTCGGTGTTTGGCCCCCTCCCTGAGGGTTTGGAAAATCCGGTATTGGAAAAGATGCTCGAGGTCGCACCTTGCTCGGAGCCCTTGAAGGAAGATATCGGGGGGGATAATACGGGCGGATGCGGGCCCCCATCGCCGCCCGTTCCAACCGAGGGAATGAGCGTCTCCATGAAGGAGGATGACCGGGGGAGGAAAAGGACTGCTTCCGAGGATCCGGAAGCCGAAGCCTCCAAACAGGAGAAGAAGTCTCCCACAGAGGGTCCTGCCTCGGGGGGTGCTTTTGCCGCACAAAGTCCAACGGGGGATCAGCCCTCCAACGAGTCGTAAGTGATCCAAAATACTTTAATAGTAAAGGTATGCTATCTTTTTTCTCTGAGAAAATAACCACCGCATATATCTTGCAGTTCGGGCCTTAGCCCATCTCAAATGAGCTCGTCTTCGGGGGATCTTCTTCCAGAGATGATGGAGAGCGAAACGCCTCCCCCGGACTCCTCCGCTCCAGAAGCGGGCGACCTCGAAGTGTCGTCACAGAGGGCCTCTCCGGATTCGGTGAGGCCAGAAGATAATCCCGTAGACCCTCGAAGTCCCCAGTGTCCGGCTCCCGAAGAGAGCATACAAAAGAGTCTGGCACCGTCTGGTGTGCGGTCGGACGTTCTGAGGGAGTTGGTGGGGCGAGCGGCCATCTCAGAAGAACACCGTATGCTGATGGGTATGGTGATGGAGAGAATCTCGTCCACCGAAAGCGGATTACATGAAGACTTTATGAGTCTACTGACGGGCTTTGAGGTACGTGAGATAATATGTGATAGTACTGCACATGTTAGGTGTGCCCTGTGTAGATAGTAGCCCCTGAGACTATGGTTGTCCTCGAGAACGACGGCGAACAGAGGATCATATTCCCAGGCAATAACCAGACTGCCCCTATGTGCAGGTGGTGGAAGCTCCGGTGGCTAGCCGGACTAGTGAGTTTGCCAAATTAAAACGGAAACTGGATGCGGCAGACGCCGACATCGAGCTTGTTAACAAGAGGCTTGACGAGGCACAGGGTAAGAGTTATTATCCGGTGAACGCCACATAGTAAGAGCAACATAATGCCAGTATCTTTAATATGTTGTGACTGCAGATGGAGCTGCCACCGTGGAAGCCTTGCGGGCGGAACTTGCCCGAGCCAAGGAACAAGCGAGGATTAGTAATGCGGCTGCTTTGAAGGTGGCCGAAGAGTTGAAAGCCGAGAAGGCCGCACATTGCGAGAGCCAGAAGAAGATGGCCAAGATGGCCGTAGAATTAAAAGACACTACCGACCATTGCCGGGTCCTTGAGAAAGAAAACCGAGCGAAGGCAACGGACCTTGAGAAGGCCGCGGCGGCAGACAAAGACACCCGTTCTGCTATGAGAGCGAAGAAGGAGGAGCTGTGGGACGCCGTGGATATTGCGGCTGGGAAACCCTTCATGTTACGGAGGAAGTTCAGAGATCCACTGTATGCCCCTCTGGATCGGCTATGGAGTTCGGCAGATGCGTATATGGATTTGGCGGCGTGTGCTGCCGATGCGGCCAAGTACTTCCAAGGTCAGACAGACTGTGAAGTGGACAAGCTGTTCTAGATGCAATTCCACGTTCCAGAGCGTCCGCTTTCATTGACTAACCAGCTAGCCGAATGGGCCGAACTGAATAGGTTGTCCAGACTCGCCATGAGGTCTGTTGTGGATCATTTATGGCCGGAAAGGCCAAAGCCGAACAGCTATTTCAGCTTAGTGCAGCAGTTCCTTGATGCGGTGCCGCGCATTAATGCGATGAAGAGGTCGGCGTGCATAGAAGGCTCGCGGATGACCCTTGCCCGTGTTAAAGCATACTGGGCGGAGATGGACGCTACCGCTGTTGCGGCGCAGGGTTCGGCCATAGGCTGGGTGGCTGCCGAGCACTATTTCGAGGAGGTTCTGAAGGGTGCTCGTTTGATAGAGGCCCAGTGCTCGAAAAATATTATGTTTGAGTGATATGTATTCTCATTGTAAGCACAATGCTTTTATGAATTTTTATAAGGTTATTTTTATACTTTTGCCTGAAAGTGGTATGATGCCTCTTGTGCGGCTGTTTATGTATACCTGTGTATAACCTGAAAGATTGCAGCCGTCGGCTTCAACCCCCACGCATAGAAGGCGGGGGTGCTCACAAAAAACGTGTGTTCACACTTAACCCAATGTCTTGGTCCAATTAAGGAGGTGATAGCGTAGCGAGCGAGGCAACCGAAATATAATGCTTTAACACTCTCACTTAGCCATAGGAGTTTGACAGTGGGGCTACTAGATAGCCCCTGGTGGCTCCGCACTCTCCCGATCGCGGGGTGCGTACATGCCTGGCCGAAAAACGGCCCTTCATTAAGGCGAAGGAATTCTAACATTCCGATAGGTCACCGAGTGGTTGACTAGTCTCACGCTATATCATGACAGTCAGTTTTCGGCTTTCTTTACTGAGGTGCTCGTCCAGATGAACCAGGGCACAATCGCAGTAGTTCTCCTGGTGCTACCTTAGCCGGTAAAGCGGAACGTAAGGCACCAAAACACAGGAGCCGGGAAAACCCAACATTTGACTAAAGATAATGGTTCGGAGATGATGCATATAAGGCCAAACTCGCGACGCCGAACACTCCCTAAGGTATTCGGTCTGTAGGGGCATATTTATCCCTAAGTGTTTTGGTGATTGATGACAATACTCGTGCAGACTAATCGTGTGCCTTGAGTCCCACAGATACTTCTTCATTAGGCACAAGATGATTCGGTGCCCCTCGAAGACTAGTGAAGCCGTCGTTGTTCTACGTTTCTCTTTGGTGGAGTTGAGTCGTAGGAGAGCCGTACTATTAAGAGGGGGTCCGCGTCGGAAAGGTAGGGTGGAATCACACGTACACTTGCCCCTTCTTTCCTTGCACTTTGGAGCTACCCATCGTTATCATTGTTGTGCGAAAAACTGACGACTACTGCTGTACTTGCGGTAGTACCGCAAGTACACGCGGTAGTACCGCGACAGGTCACGGTAGTACCGCCCCTCCGGCGCGGTAGTACCGCGGTACCTTGGCCTAGTGCCGCTCCAGTGCGGTAGTAGGGGCGGATGT